>NC_083223.1:7890418-7937918 GCF_032191835.1 Heteronotia binoei
CCTATTGCATGTATTTTCTTCTGGATCTGACTATACCAACTATATTTATTACTTATTAATTATATCCCACCCATTCTACAAAGACTCAAGGCCGCTAACACATAAAATAATATTTAAACAGTAAAACAATCCGATAAAATCACAATGGTGCTACTTCATCTGTTCAAGGCAGGATCATACAGTATTTCCTTCCCCCAAAACAGGAGTCTACAATGAAGAACTGACTTGAATTGAAAATGACCTAACCTGATAGCTCAAAGTAGGGATGGAATTCCAGTAGGAGCTCCTTTGCATATTAGGCCACTCCCCTTGACGTAGCCGATCCTCCAAGACCTTACAAAAAAGAGCCTTGGAAGCTCCAGGAGGATCGGCTACATCCGGAGTATGTGGCCTAATATGCAAAGGAGCTTCTGCTAGAATTCCACCCCTGGCTCAAAGCATGGTCTAACCTGCATTGAAGGCTTTGAGGAATAAGATCTAATTCAAACGCAAGAGTGCAATATCTAATTAAGTGTACTGATAGGATGGGTGTTTCTATATGCAGGCTTTTTTTTTTTTTTAGCAGGAACGCACATGAATGCAGTCCGGCTGGGTTGGTGCCAGGGGGTGGCCTAATATGCAAATGAGTTCATGCTGGGCTTTTCCTACAAATAAGCCCCATGTGAAACAATGGTGATGCCGGGGAGTGTGGCCTAATATGCAAATGAGCTTGAGCTGGGCTTCTCTACAAATAAGCCCCGTGTGAGGACAATGGTGATGTCAGGGGGTGTGGCCTAATATGCAAATGAGTTCCTGCTGGGCTTCTCCTACAAAAAAAGCCCAGACTATATGTGTGTAGAGGAAGAATCGTGTTCCATTTCTTTTTTTGTTTGCTTTTTTGAAAGCTAGAGGTGATGTTAGCACTACAGAACAGGAGCATATTGTTTGGAAATGCTCAAAAACTGATCGAGATATTTGGATAACACAACTGAGTTTGCCCAGTCACAGAAGTGTGATACTGAGAGCTGTACCTAAATCTCCCAATTAGTACGTTGCGAAAAAAAGGTAAATTTACATTTATTCAAGTAGGTCCAGCTCATATTCAGGTTGCAGTGAAAGGAGAAGAAAAGCCTAATCTGTACTTTCCCTCTCACATGTGGCCATGTGTGTGGGAGTATGAGGGCACTGTCTCTATAGAAGAGACCTACAGAGATACGTCTCTCCATGGAAGGCCATGTGCCAAGGGGAGAGGGCAAGTGAACGAGAGAGAAAGGGGGTCAGAGGGCAGCACCCAGGTTAAGACTTCTCCTGTCACATGTGGCCAGCATGTCAAGCATCATGTGTATGGGAGTATGAGGGCACTGTCTCTGTAGAAGAGACCTACAGAGATACGTCTCTCCATGGAAGGCCATGTGCCAAGGAGGAGAGGAGAAAGGGAGTGAGACAGGAGGGGGGGTCAGAGGGCAGCTCCCAGGTTAAGACTTCTCTGTTACATGCGGCCAGTATGTCCAGCATCATGTGTGTGGGAGTATGATGGCACTGTCTCTGTAGAGAGACCTACAGAGATACGTCTCTCCATGGAAGGCCATGTGCCAAGGGGGATAGGAGAAAGGGAGTGAGACAGGAGGGGGGGGGGTTCAGAGGGCAGCTCCCAGGTTAAGACTTCTGTCACATGTGGTCAGCATGTCCAGCATCATGTGTGTGGGAGTATGAAGGCACTGTCTCTATAGAAGAGACCTACAGAGATACGTCTCTCCACGGAAGGCCATGTGCCGACGGGGAGAGGACAAAGCGAACGAGAGAGGACAAAGCGAACGAGAGAGGAGGGAAGTCAGAGGGCAGCTCCCAGGTTAAGACTTCTCCTGTTACATGCGGCCAGCATGACCAGCATCATGTGTGGGGGAGTATGAAGGCACTGTCTCTATAGAAGAGACCTACAGAGATACGTCTCTCCATGGAAGGCCCATGTGCTCAGAGGGGAGAGAACAAAGACAGGAAGGGGGTCAGAGGGCAGCTCCCAGGTTATGATCTCTCCTGTCACATTGGCCAGCATGACCAGCGTCATGTGTTGTGGGAGTATGAGGGCACTGTCTCTGTAGAAGAGACCTACAGAGATATGTCTCTCCATGGAAGGCCATGTGCTCAGAGGGAGAGAACAAAGAGAGCGAGACAGGAGGGGGATCAGAGGGCAGTTCCCAGGTTAAGACAAAGAGAGGCATCCCATTCAAGGAGAGAACCCCTTACACACACTTACAATGATGAGTTGCTCACTCCAACACAAAATTCTCCAAACGGTGGGCCATTGCTTCCGAGGGAAGAGAGCGTCAGCCCTTATCAAAGTGCGCTGGAGTCAACTTAACATTTACAAAGAATAAAGCACCTTCCTTTTCAGAAAACCTACAGCATGCTTTGGGTTTTAAGATTTGGATCCCTATCAGGTCTTACACGATTATCTGGTTTTCTTTTCTTTTTTGTTAGTTCTTTACAATTTTGCAGATGACTGCATACCGTCCAGATAAACCACGACAATTACGAAAAGGAATAAGTCACCGCCGCAATTGTTCTTTCACCTGAACGGGATTGTTAATATTGCCCTGTTTACAATCTCTGTGGACTAAAATAAAGCTTGCGATATCATCGGTGCAAAGAAAACACAAATTCCTCGTCTCCAGCTCTTCCATTCCGCTGCATTTGGCCGCAGGCAGTCTTGCCTCTGACCTGAGTTAGTGCGAGGCGGCTCACAGTTCTTCAGCCTCCGGCTCACAGCTCAGGAAAAACGGTCTCAGAGCACACTAACTGATGCAGGAGCTCACGATTTCAATGCCGGTAGCTCACAAAAGCAGAGTTTTTGCTCACAAGACTCCACTGCTAAGAAGGGTGTTGGCTGCAGGGCGAGGAAACTGAAGAAGGGCCTGCTGGCAGGCTAGCAGCAGCCGAAGTCCATCTGGGGTGACTTTCTGTGGGTATTAAACCCTGGCAGGGACCAAAGGTGCAAGTCCGAAGGGCCTATGACAAGGGGTGGCCAAACTTGCTTAACATAAAGAGTCACACAGAACAAACATCAGATGTCTGAGAGCCACAAGACATGAACATCTGATGTTTGGGAGCCAAAGACAGGCAGGCAGGCAAATAGGACAGGGAGGGAGAGGTGGAAAGAAAGCAACTTTGAGCCAGTTTGGTGTAGTGGTTAAGTGTGCGGACTCTTCTCTGGGATTAACAGGGTTTGATTCCCCCCTCCTCCACTTGCACCTGCTGGAATGGCCTTGGGTCAGCCAGACTCTCTTATCTGGGAGAACCGGGTTTGATTCCCCACTCCTCCGCTTGCACCTGCTGGAATGGCCTTGGGTCAGCCATAGCTCTCTTCTCTGGGAGAACCCGGGTTTGATTCCCCACTCCTCCGCTGCAGCTGCTGGAATGGCCTTGGGCCAGCCAGAGCTCTCTTAACTGGGAGAACCGGGTTTGATTCCCCACTCCTCCGCTTGCACCTGCTGGAATGGCCTTGGGTCAGCCAGAGCTCTCTTCTCTGGAGAACCGGGTTTGATTCCCCACTCCTCCACTTGCAGTTGCTGGAATGGTCTTGGGTCAGCCATAGCTCTCTTAACTGGGAGAACCGGGTTTGATTCCCCCCTCCTCCACTTGCAGCTGCTGGAATGGCCTTGGTCAGCCAGAGCTCTCTTATCTGGGGGAACCAGGTTTGATTCCCCACTCCTCCACTTACAGCTGCTGGAATGGCCTTGGGTCAGCCAGAGCTCTCTTATCTGGAGAACCAGGTTTGATTCCCCACTCCTCCACTTGCAGCTGCTGGAATGGCCTTGGGTCAGCCAGAGCTCTCTTATCTGGGAGAACCGGGTTGATTCCCCACTCCTCCACTTGCACCTGCTGGAATGGCCTGGGTCAGCCAGAACTCTCTTATCTGGAGATACCGGGTTTGATTCCCCACTCCTCCACTTGCACCTGCTGGAATGGCCTTGGGTCAGCCATAGCTCTGGCAGAGGTTGTCCTTTGAAAAGGCAACTGCTGTGAGAGCCCTCTCAGCCCCACCCACCTCACAGGGTGTCTGTTGTGGGGGAGGAAGATAAAGGAGACTGTGAGCCGCTCTGAGACTCTGAGATTCGAAGTGGAGGGTGGGATATAAATCCAATTTCATCATCATTATCACCTTCTTCTTCTAACTTTAAATACAATTCTTCAAGTGATTTAAAGAGAGAAAAGCCTTCTCCAAGCCAGCTGATGGGGCAAGGGGGGCTTTGAGAGCTACACAATATGTGTGAAAGAGCCACATGTGCTCCTGAGCCACAGTCTGGCCACCGCTGGCCTACGATGATCTACTTCCCAGCCCTGAATGGGCACAGATCTGGTTTTTCGTTTAGCTTAAAAAATATATAGTTTGGGACTTTTTTTGTGTAGCTGCTTTGGGTCTCTCTAGGGCCGCTTAAAACCTGCTCAAATGACTCAATGAATAACCCCAGCTGCTCTGCTCACGCTCTGATGGATAGAGACTTGAGCCACATACATGAGTTGCTGTATTTCCTCTCGTCTTTAGCAGACAGGGCCAGACACTCAAGTTCAGGTTTAGGAGACTGTGACGGATCAATCGCACACTGTTAAAGTGAAAACGCATGAAGCTGCTTTTACACTGAATCGGACGAGGCCATCTGCCCATCGAGGTCGCTCTTGTCTACTCAGGCCGGCAGCAGCTCTCTGGGATCTCAGGTGGAGAGGTCTTTCCCATCACCTGTCACCCAATTATTTTCAGTTGGAGATGCCAGGGATTGAACTTGGGACCTTCTCCACTGAGCCACAGCTCCTGCTCACAATGAATATAACAAAGGAAGGAAGGAAGGAAGGAAGGAAGGAAGGAAGGAAGGAAGGAAGGAAGGAAGGAAGGAAGGAAGGAAGGAAGGAAGGAAGGAAGGGAGGAAGGGAGGGAGGGGAGGGAGGTGAGGGAGGGAGGGAGGTATGAACATATCATAGGTTGGAAATGAACATATCATAGGTAGGAAGGGACGGAGTGAGGGAAGGAGGAAAGAGGGAGGAAGGAAGGGAGGGAGGGAGGAAGGAAGGAAGAGAGGAAGGGAAAGAGAAAGAGAGGGAGGAAGGGAGGGAGGGAAGGAAGAGAGGAAGGGAGGGAGGAAGAGAGGGAGGGAGGACAAGAGAGAGGAAGGGAGGAAGAGAGGGAGAAAGGGAGGGAGAGAGAAAGGAGAAGAGGGAGGAAGGAGGAGAGGGAGGGAGGAGGAAGGGAGGAAGGAAGGGAGGAGGAGGAAGAGGAGGGTGGGAGGAGAAATGGAGGGAGGAAGGTAGGGAGATGGGAAGGAGAGGTGGAAAGAAAGTAACTTTAACTTTAAATGCATTCTCCAAGCGTCCAGCCACTTGGATGGTGGGGGGCTTCAAGAGTCACACAGTATGCGTGAAAGAGCCACAGTCTGCCACACCTGATCTAACCAAATTAGCATGCAAAGATTTTTTCTTTATAAGCATTTCAAGACTGCATGACATCCTGCAGAATGGGCTTCCACTTCTATTGGCAGCCTCTTTTTCTCCCCTCTTTTTGTTTAACGTCAAGGTTGAGTTAGTGTCCTGCTAAGCGCAGAAGGCAGCCCGCTGCTGTGAGGTCATTAGCCGGCTCTCATTAAAAAAATACTATTTGATTGACTTCAGTTCTCTTTTTCCTAAGGGAACAACATGGCGGCCTTTTTTTTTTTTTTAAAGTAATGTTAATCATGTTTCTGGATCTATATGTACTGGCAGGGCTCATGTTGTAGCAGGGGCTCCTTTGCATATTAGGCCACACACCCCTTGATGTAGCCAATCCTCTAAGAGCTTACAGGGCTCTTCTTACGGGGCCTGCTGTAAGCTCTTGGAGGATTGGCTACATCGGGGGGGTGTGGCCTAATATGCAAAGGAGCTCCTGCTGCAACATGAGCCCTGTGTACTGGACTACACATGTGAGTCCAAAACATGATTAGCGGCGTCTGACCGCATGACTCGCAGGCTATGAAAGTAAACGATCACAGCGAGTGTCATCTCAATGCCGTTTTGCTAGACGGGTACGGATCGTGATCGTCGCCCCCCCCCCCCTAAAAAAAGCCTGAGCTTAACAAACACTCCGCGGGGCACAAGCGCGCATCATTTCAGAGTAAACAACGTATCAGCTCAGTTCCTTGTGAACAGTGAACTGTCTCAAATCCATGTTACAGAGGTTGGGTCAATCTTGCAAACACAAGTCGCTGCTGAAAGGAGGCCTTGAACTGAAACAGCCTGGAAAATGTATTAGATGTCCATCCTAGCAGAGAGCGTTCCCAAACAAGTTATAGCGCAATGTGGCAAAAAAATAAAAATAAAAATAAGAATAAGGTATCGCAAGTCAAGAAAAGCCAGTTCTGGAGATGCAAAGTTCACTAAACAAAGAAATAAAACAGGAAGGTAGAAAGAGATTTAAAAAAGATTAGCCAGCATCAATGTTCCGCAAATCGGGGTGTTCAAACTCATTTGTTTTGAGGGCCAGATCTGACATAAATGAGACCTCGTCGGGCCAGACCATGGGTGTCATAAAGTGTAATGCCAAGTAGCAGAGATCTAAACTTTATAAAGGACACACACAAACACAATTATTTTTTTTTTAAAACTTAAAACATGCTTAAAAGATTAGCAGTCTTGCAATATTTTCTTTATTTAACAGTTTCTGATAACTGACGCCTCTTGCTCTGAATTACTGCATCAAAATCTGGAGACGTCGTCTGTGCTGCAGCAATGCCGAGTATGCTGTTCAGGTGTGGTTCAGGTGTGTGTTTGCAAACGGCAAACCTACTTTTGATTTATTGACATTTATTACAGAAATTTCACTGTCACTGCTTTGAGCCTAAGACCCAGGGGAAAACATGAAATGGCTGGGCATTGTGAGCTTTTGTACATAAGCTGCTTCATGTGCTGGTCAGCCAGTGGAGAAAATAAAAGGCTTTGCTCTGTGGCTCCTGTGTGATTAGCAAACCTGGCAAAGCAAGCTGCCACACAGAAGGAAGCAAGAGAGAGAGAAGGAAGCAGATGACAGTGAGTTGATCTCGGGCCTGATAGGGCTCCCAAGGACCCGATACAGCCCTCAGGCCACACATTTGACACCCCTGTTCTCAGGGGTAGAATTCTAGCAGGAGCTCATTTGCATATTAGGCCACACACCCCTGATGTAGCCAATCCTCCAAGAGCTTACAAAAAAGAGCCTTGTAAGCTCTTGGAGGATTGGCTACATCAGGGGTGTGTGGCCTAATATGCAAAGCGCCTGCTAGAATTCCACCCCCCTTCTGGTTAAAACAATTTTATTTGGTAACATATGGTAACAAATTATATTTCTTGCATCATTAATAACTTCTTTTATCTATTCCATATATTACTTTCTACCCACCTCTCCCCCCGTTACTTGACCCCCGCCGGTGTTATTTACTTAAAGTACTAATGTTTAAAGGTACCCTTAACTAATAAAAACAAAAATTAATATTCTTCTTTTTTCTAAGACCTAATCATTATCAAAAATTGTCCAATGTCCTTTTATTTTCCACTCTTTTTCTACATATCTTCTGAACCTTTTCCACTCCATCTTAAAAACTTCTAAATCATAGTCTCTTAAAATTCTTGTTAATTTGTCCATTTCATCCATGTCATAATTTTTATAATCCAATCCCATTTCTCTGGTACAAGATAGAACTTTAATCTGGTACTTGCTCTCAGCTGCTAGGACATTGTATGCGCAGTTGTGGAAGGAAGAAAAAATACCAGAGAAATGGGATTGGATTGTAAAAGTTATGACATGGAGTGAAATGGACAAGTTAACAAGAACCTTAAGAGACTATGGCCGTTTTCCCACTCACGTTTTACTGGCGCCACGACCATCCTGACGCCGGCGAATCTGCCTGGATTTCGCAACAGAAGCGCCGGCGCTCCCAGAAGCGCCGGCGCTTTCCGTCGCTAAGCCAGCGCAAACGTTTTCCTGCATCTTTGCGATTTCCGTTTGCGCTGGCTTAGCGACGGAAGTAGCCGGCGCTTCTGGGAGCGCCGGAGCTTCTGATGCGAAATCCAGGCAGATTCGCCGGCGTCAGGATGGTCGTGGCGCCAGTAAAACGTGAGTGGGAAAACGGCCTATGATTTAGAAGTATTTAAGATGGAGTGGAAAAAGTTCAGAAGATACGTAGAAAAAGAGTGGAAAATAAAAGGATATTGGACAATTTTTGATAATGACTAAGTACAAGAGGGAGGAGGATATTAATTTTGGTTCTTATTAATTAAGGGTACCTTTAATATTAAGATTGTAAGTATATAACACCAGCGGGGGTCAAGTAACGGGGGGAGGGGTGGGTAGAGAGTAATATATGGGATAGATTTTAAAAAAGTAATTATTAATGATGTAAGAAATTGAAATTTATTACCATATGTTACTAATAAAATTGTTTGAAATGAAAAATCACATTTCAAAACAATTAAAATCAAATACACACACCCAATATGCAATCGTTAAAACAATTAACAACAGGGGAAAGTTGGCCTTGGGTCAGCCATAGCTCTCGTAGGAGTTGTCCTTGAAAGAGAAGCTGCTACAAGAGCTCTCTCAGCCCCACCCACTTCACGGGGTGCCTGTACGGGTGGGGGGGAAGGTAAAGGAGATTGTGACCATTATGAGACTCTGAGAATTCAGAGTATACGGCGGAATATAAATCCAATATCTTCTTCATCTTCTCCAGACTTAAAAAGCAGAGTTAAAATACACACAAAACATTAAAACATCAGTGAGGAAAGAGGGATCATGGAGGGAATGTCAAACAAAATAAAAAAGTTTTCACACTGGCAGAAAATGGCAACAGAAGGAAACAGATTAATCTTCTGGGAGGGGGGAGTTCCGGAGCTCGGGTGCCATATATGTGGTGAATGGGAAAAGACACAGGTCAAAAGCAAATCGTCTCTATATTTCCTTTGGAGAATCCTCAACCTCACATTTTCTATATACTCACCTCTTCCAGAAATAAAGGAATCTAATTAGACACGAATGTTATCTTACCAAATTAAGTCACTACTCCTAAATGTACAAGAGATGAGATAAAGACGCAGAAAAAATGCATGGGCCTGTTACACAAGTTTACCTATGAGGCAAATGAATCATTCAAGCAATCTCACAAAGTGATGGTGTCGCTTTACTCTGCTCTGGTTACACCTCACCTAGAGTTTTGTGTTCAGTTTGGGGTGCCACAATTTAAGAAGGCTATAGACGAACCAGAATGTGTCCAGAGGAGGGCAAAGAAGAGGGTGAGGGGTCTGGAGACCGAGTCCTAGAAGCAAAGGTAGAAGGAGCTGAGTATGTTTAGCCTGGATAGGAGATGACTGAGAGGTGATACAATCACCATCTTCAAGTCCTTGAAGGGCTGTCACAGAGAGGATGGAACAGAGTTGTTTTCTCTTGCCTCAGAAAGTAGGACAAGCACCATCAGGTTGAAATTAAATCAGAAGAGTTTTTGACTAAACATTAGGAAGAACTTCCTAACAGTCAGAGTTGTTCCTCAGTGGAACAGGCTTCCTCAGGAGTAAGTAAAGTAAGTAAAGTAAAATTTTATTTGTATCCCGCCCTCCCCCGCCAGGCAGGCTCAGGGCGGCTAACAACAGGAAAACAACAACAATACATTAACAAACCATTGCATTAATAAACATTAGATTAGCCTTAAAAACCAGTTAATACATTAATTAAAACCATTATTAATCTAATTACATTAAATTAAGTTACATTAGTTAAATCTAATTGTATTATTGTTGCTGACGCTATATCTGTCAGTTGGTATCGATGGCAAATATTTCTTTGTTGTGCACTTGTAATTCAGCTATTTCTTTTGGCCCAGGGGTAGTCAATCTGTTTTTTCCTACTGACCCCAATGCTCTCTGGGGCTCATACGGGGAGAGACGGTCCTTCAGGTAGGCTGGTCCTCGGCCATATAGGGCTTTAAAGGTAATGACCAGCACTTTGTACTGGACCCGGTATACAATTGGTAGCCAGTGCAGTTCACGTAGCCCCGGCCGTATGTGCTCCCATCTTGGGAGACGAAGCAACAGTCTGGCCCTATGTAGAGGGCGTTACAGTAGTCCAATCTTGAGGTGACCGTCGCATGGATCACCATTGCTAGGTCCTGACGCTCTAGGAAAGGGGCCAACTGCCTCGCCCGCCTCAGATGGAAAAATGCCGACTTGGCAGTGGCTGTTATCTGAGCCTCCATTGATAATGAAGGCTCCAGTAAAACACCCAGACTCTTCACCCGCTGCGCCGTCTTTAGTGGCGCACCGTCGAAGGTCGGGAGAGATATTCCCTTCCCCAGAGTGCCACGACCCACATAGAGAACCTCTGTCTTCGCTGGGTTTAACTTCAGCCCACTCAGCCTAAGCCACGTTGCAACAGCCTGTAAGCCCTGGTCCAGGTTCCTCGGGGCGGAGGCGGGCCGGCCGTCCATTAGCAGATAAAGCTGGGTGTCATCTGCATATTGATGACAACCCAGCCCAAACCTCCGGGCAATCTGGGCAAGGGGGCGCATGTAGATGTTAAATAACATCAGGGAGAGAACTGCTCCCTGAGGCACCCCACAGTCTAGTGTGCGCCTCTGGGATCGTTCATCTCCAATCGCCACCCTTTGTCCCCGACCCATGAGGAAGGAGGAGAACCATTGTAAAGCCAACCCCCTAACCCCTATGTCGGCGAGGCTGTGGATCAGTAGCCGATGGTCGACCATATCGAATGCAGCCGACAGATCTAGTAACATCAGCACCGCTACACCGCCTCGGTCCAGTTGCCGTTGGAGGTCATCCACCAAGGCGACCAGGACCGTCTCCGTCCCGTGGCCCGGCCAGAAACCGGACTGGCACGGGTCTAGGACAGAAGCGTCATCTAGAAATCTCTGTAGGAGGTAGTGGGCTCTCTTCTTTGGAGGTTTTTTAAACAGAGGCTGGATGGCCATCTGACAGCAAAGCTTATCCTGTGAACTTCAACAGCAATCAAAAAATAACTCTGAAAAATCACGAAAAACCATTAAATACAATTTCTAATACTTTAAACAGAATTCAAAAAGCAGCAGCCAAAATAATTTCATGGAAAATTTAGTAACTATACAAAACACTACTCTCTACAACATCTATAAGATCATATTAACAACAATACAATTAATAGCAGTACTCATAAATCACAATAAAAAATTCATTTGAGTCCTAAAGCACGTCGTCGCTCCAGAAGGCTTCCAAAAGTTTGGAAAGACGATCCTGCCGCTTCTCCCCGGGTGGATTAAAGAAGAAGAAGATATTGGATTTATATCCCCCCCTCCCCTCCAAATCTCAGAGTCTCAGAGCGGCTCACAATCTCCTTTATCTTCTTCCCGCACAACAGACACCCTGTGAGGTGGGTGAGGCTGAGAGAGCTCTCCCAGAAGCTGCTCTTTCAAGAAGAAGATATTGGATTTATATCCCACCCTCCACCCTGAATCTCAGAGTCTCAGAGCGGCTCGCAATCTCCTTTATCTTCTTCTCCCACAACAGACACCCTGTGAGGTGGGTGAGGCTGAGAGAGCTCTCCCAGAAGCTGCCCTTTCAAGAAGATGATATTGGATTTATATCCCGCCCTCCACTCTGAATCTCAGTGTCTCAGAGCGGCTCACAATCTCCTTTCCCTTCCTCCCCCACAACAGACACCCTGTGAGGTGGGTGGGGCTCAGAGGGCTCTCACAGCAGCTGCCCTTTCAAGGACAGAGTCTCAGGGTGGCTCACAATCTCTTTTATCTTCCTCTCCCACAACAGACACCCTGAGAGGTGGGTGAGGCTGGAGAGTAGGGTAGTGCATTCGGCTCGGCCGAGCCGAAAATACAGCCGAATCAACGCTGATTCGGCTGTATTCGGCATTGCCTGCAGCCGAAAGCCATTGCCGCCCATTATGCGGCTCCCGAACGCGGCCGCCGTATTCTTCCGAACCTCTATTCGGAAGAATACGGTACGGCTGTCAAAAGGCAGCTTGTACTGTGCTTCAATAGAAAAGGCGGGAAGTGGCTTTTGCAGCCTCAATGGAGCTGCTTGCTTAGCTTCCCGCCTCTCCTATAGCCTCCCTGGGAACAGGGAGGGGGGGAGGGGGAAGAGGAGCCCCAGCAGCCAATCCAAAGCATGCATTTGCAAAATGCAATGCAAATGCATGCTTTGCAGGGCTGTTGTTGTGTGCTGTGTAGCTGATGGCCCAGCCATCAGCTACATTGTTATTTTTATCTTTTGCTTACTTGGGTATCCAAGTAAGCAATGTTCTCTGGCCAATCTGAGAGAGCAGTGCTATTTTTTGAAATTGCTCTCTGTAGGGCCAGAGAACCTTTTTAAGGAGTCTTCCTGCTGGACTCCAGTCCTCATTGCTGTGTTGGTGTATGTGGTGTGGGTTGGTGTGAGAGAGATTGTGCTGCTGGTGGTGGCTGGCCCTTCCTTGGCTTAAGCTCCTGCCTGATGCTCTCTCACTGCCTTACCAACCTCCCTGGACTCAGAGAAGACAAGGTAAGACAGTTTTGGGGTTCTTGTTTTAGTTTTTGTTGGTAAAAGGACTAGAGTCCCTTTACTTGTTCAGATTTGGGTGGGTGAGTGCTGGG
Organism: Heteronotia binoei; assembly: GCF_032191835.1. Lineage (NCBI taxonomy): Eukaryota > Metazoa > Chordata > Lepidosauria > Squamata > Gekkonidae > Heteronotia > Heteronotia binoei. The sequence continues at coordinate 7,903,021 of NC_083223.1, forward strand.
TGGGTAGGGTAGCCTATTTGGGGTTGAGGTTAGGTTCTGCAGCTGGGGGGGGCCTGGGATAGGGTGGTTTTGCTAATTTGCCCATATCTTAATTTAGTGAGAGGACTTTTTAAAGTGCAGTGTCCTTTTACTTCTCCTACTTTGGGTGTCTTGGATTTCTTGGGGTTAGGGTGAAGGGGTTTTTTGGGGGGGGGAGTTCCTGTATTATTAAAAGTTGAGTTTTTTACTGTTTCATTGTTTGATTTGCTGCTGCTGTGTTGTGTTGCTGCTGTGTTACTTTTATCTTCAGGTTATTGGGGGGGGGGTGCTGTTTGGCCTAATTTTCATTGTTTTGTCCCTCTTTTCTGGTTCTGGTTTTAGGGGTGGGGGTGTTGTTGTTGACTGATTTGGCCTGAGTTTTATTATTGGTGAAAGGCCACTTTTTAAAATCTTGAGTTGGTTTGCTTGGCCTCTTGTGATTCTCTGGATTTGTTTTGGTTTTTTAAAATTACCTCTGGTTGGTGTGGGGGTTGGCGAGGGTGTGTGTGGGCTAGGTCACTTTCTTGTTGTTATAGAGTGATTTTTGGAATCTGAGTGTGCTCTCGGTTTGGCTAGGGCCACTAAATAGGCTGCCCCACTAATAAGGGTGTTTTTAGGGATTGTGTTTTTTTGAAATTAAAAAAAAAATTAATCCAGTTTAGGGCTTTATCTCCTTTCACAATTCAAGTAGGCCAGATAGGGGTGCTTTAAAAAGTTTCTAGGTTTCTCATAAAAGGCAGCGTGACTACTAGGCCACATCAGGCTCCCTTTTAAAGAGACTAGGGTTGCAGCAGTGGTGCATCTGGCTTTCAGCCACTGAAAGCTGGTGCATCCTTAGATTTCCACAGGGTAAACCACAGCTTCTCTCACGTTATAGGGGACACCTGATTTCTAGTTTGCAAGGAAATCAGGTGTACCAGGATCTAGTTAGGAGAAGTTTAACTAGGAGGATATAACAAGGATTGCCTTCATCTCGAGGTAGCCTTTTAAAAACTGCAGCCAGGTAGAGGCAGGATCACCTAGTCTCCTAAACTTTACCAGACTACTACTACTACTACCCCAACCCAAAGAAGGACAGGTTAGGGACCAAAAAACAAATAAACAAGCTTTGGTGGGAGGGTTTTTAAAAAGAAGTCAGGGCACCTGTTGGTTCAGGGTACAGTGCAGTGAGTTAGGTTTGTAAAAAACCCCACTCTCAGTTCAGGTTCTGTGAGACTGGCCAAGGGTGACATGAGTGACAGGCAGCAGAAGAGGGGCCCTGGGGGCAAGGCCAAGGAGAAGACTAGAGGGGTGGAGGGGAGGGGGAGGGGGAGGACCCAGGTCTCCCCCCCCACCTGTGCGTGGGGCCACTCCACAGCCGCTTTCCAGCACTCCGACCTCTGGCCGGAGTGTGATGAAGAAGAAGGCCCGCCTTGGGCCCTTCATCGAGGCTGCTGCTGGGGCGCCCCGAGCAAAGGTGCCATCAGGTGCTGGCACTGCGCAGGGGTCTGCTGCTCGGGCAGTCTCTCCTCCAGCTGATGTCGCTCGGCCTCAGCAGCCGGAGGAGGGGCAGCAAGAGCAGCCCTCCTTGGAGATGAGCTTTGGGGACAGTTTTCTGTCCAAAAAGATCACCCCAAGGAGGGTGCAGAGTGTCGTGCAGGAGCTGGAGGAGAAGCTGGTTGAGGAGGACCAGCCCCCTTCTTCGGTTCCTTCGGGCACCAGCAGACCTTCAGGGGATGGCCAGGAGGGGAGGCCGCATGGGGTGGAGGGGGAAGAGATGGAGACAGACGAGGTGCCTCCATCTCCGCCCACTTCCCCCCGACGGCCAGCCCCTCCTGCCACCCCGAGGCACGATGTGTCTCCCCCGAGCACCTCAAAGGAGGTGGCTCCGGACACCCAACCTGCCAGTCAGTTTGGGCATCCGTTCACCTCCGAAGTATGGAAGCATTTCCAACTTATGGAGGATCCACGTTATGCGCAGTGCAAGCTGTGTAGGGCCCGGATCAGTCGTGGGCGGGACCTTGCCCACCTGACTCCGGGGGGGATGCGGAATCACCTGCGGAAGCACCACCCAGGGGTGCTTCTTAAGGGGGAGAAGCAGGCTGGTGCTGTGTTGTCCCAGCGGACAACACCACCCAGCCAGGGGGTCCGTCCCATCGCGACTACCCCCGCTCTCCAGGAGCGTTCCGTGGGAGAAAAGGGACGCCAGGCATCTCTGCCTGAGATGTTTGGTAGGGGCACCTCTGTGCCAAGAGGGGGAATCAGGCACGGCAGGAGGGTGATCGCCTGGCACCTTGCCAGGTCGGTCGCCCATGGGCTTCCATTTTCAGTTGTCGAGAATCCTGGGGTGCGGGGGTTGCTGGAGTACCTGGCGCCCTGGTACAAAATTCCTGCTAGAACCACCCTTAGCAGGACCATTGTGCCAGCTCTTTTCAGGGCGACCAGATCTGTGGTGAAGGAGCATTTGTCCCGTGCTGCCGGGGGGACTGTTCATTTCACCTCAGATATCTGGACCTCCAAACATGCATTCGAGGGGTATCTCTCCCTGACTGCGCATTGGTGGCAACCCAGTGAGGTGGTTGGGGGTGGCAGTAGTGACAGGCAGGGTCAGGGCCGCCGGGCCGGCTATCGCTGTGCCTTGCTGCACGCCGAAGCAGTCGACGCGCCGCACACGGCGGACACTCTCAGAGCCATCCTCTCACAGCACGTAGAGGCCTGGGTAGGCAGCGGGGGGGACGTCGCCAGGGGCTTCGTGGTGACTGATGGTGGCTCAAACATCAAGGCGGCCGCCCAGCGTGCGGGCCTAAAACGCCTTCCTTGCGTGGCCCACCTTCTCCACCTCGTGGTCAAGGACGCATTGGGGCAGACAAAAAACAATGATCGTGTGTATCAGGCCGCGACCCATGAGTACCAACTTCTGCTCCAGAAATGTCGGTACATCACGGGTCACTTCTCACGCAGCAATACGGACTCGTATCGGCTGCGTGAGAAACAGACACAGACAGGCGTGCCATGGCACCGCCTGTTTGGTGACGTCAGCACACGCTGGAACTCCACCTGCGCCATGCTGGAGCGCATGGTGGAGCAGAGAGCAGCCCTGGATGCCTTTGTCTCTGAGACCAGGGTCTTTCGGGATGAGAACCGTCTCACCCAAGAGGATTGGGTGGTCATTTCTCAGACTGTGGAGGTTCTTGGGCCCTTCAAGACCTACACAGAAATGCTCTCGTCTGACACGGCGAGCATCGCACTGGTCGTCCCCATGGTCCAGATGGCCCATGAGGACCTGGCCTCGTTTCTAGTGCCAGCTCAAGGCCGTGCAGACGTTCTTCCAGCGGTGCGCGCCCTGGTTGTTAGGCTGCAGGTTGGGCTAGAGGCCCGCTTTCAGCCTTTCACCCAGGATAAGGTCTACATGATGGCGGCCATGTTAGACCCGCGCCTTAAGGGCACAATCGCCGAGCGGGCCAACGAGCTCGATCGCTGGCGAGACGAGCTCTCCCAGAAGGTCGAGCGTTCCAGAGTCATGGGGGGCCCAGTGTCGATAGTTGAGGAGGAGGGGGGTGGAAGCAGCTCATCTGCGAGTGCGACTTCCGCTGCTGTTGTTCATCCCCAGCCTCCCCAGCTAGGCAGTGTTTCCCACCAGACTCACGCCACGAGGAGTGCTGAGGTGACATTCATCGGGCGGGTCGTTGGCCCCTCTAGGAGCGGTAGGGCACCGAGAGCGGAGACGGGTGCTGCGATGGTGAGGGACTATCTTGTTGAGCCCCTCGAGCCGCAGGAAGCGTCTCCTTTGGACTACTGGGTCACGAAGGAGGGGGTCTGGCCGGCCCTCTCCGCCGTGGCCAAGGCGTTCCTCTCCTGCCCACCGACGAGCGTGAAGAGCGAGCGCGTCTTTTCACATATGGGCGACATTGTCTGCCCACATCGCAATCGCCTGCAACCCTGGACAGTTCAGAAGTTGATCTTCCTGAAGGTCAACTTGCCTCTGTTCGGCTCCCCAAACATGGACTTTGAGATTGAATGAAGTGAGCACCTACTTGTGCCTGCATCCTCTCTTGGCCCGCGCTTGGAAGATGGTTGTAAAACGCTCCTCCAATAAAAACTGACTAGAGTCCAAAGACAGCCCAAAAACTCACTCACAAATTGATTGGCAGTGCATCCCCCACCCCTCATCCCTCCCCAAACCAAAAGTGAATGCTGGTTTAAAAACTGCAAAGCGATCCAAATTTCTCCAGTCCTCCACCCACACATGCCTAATAATACTGAAAGGGCCGTTGCAGCCCCCAACTGTAACCGACAGCACCCACAGGCATAACCCACCCAGTTTTTTTTCAGGGACAGGAGGAAGAAAGAGGGAGGTGCCAGTGATGATGACAGGCAGCCAGCAGCCATACCAATGCTGAGGTCCCTCTAATGGGACAGTGATGCTGGTGTGTTACTGCTGAGCTGAAAGAGAAGGAATGGTTGCCTTCCTCTCACATAATCTGAGGCCCTCCCAGTGATCTTCCTCATTTGGGGTGCAATTCTGGCTCGCCTCCTCGTGGTGCACCCTGGGTAACGCGAAAGGGCCGGGACCAGCCAACCATCCATCACTCAAGGTAAGTCAAAATGCTTCTTGCTTTGTGTTGCAGAATGATGTTGAGCTAGGTGTTTGAGAGACTAGAGTTGTGTTGTTTGGGGCAGGGAAGCTGGCACCTGGGTGAGAGACCCAGAGGCAGCAGGCTTTTTGTGGTTTGCCAGCTCTCCCCGTGTTGTTTGGGGCAGGGCTGGAGAGCTGGCACCTGTAGATTGTGTTGTTTGGGGCAGGGAAGCTGGCACCTGGGTGAGAGACCCAGAGGCAGCAGGCTTTTTGTGGTTTGCCAGCTCTCCCCGTGTTGTTTGGGGCAGGGCTGGAGAGCTGGCACCTGTAGATTGTGTTGTTTGGGGCAGGGAAGCTGGCACCTGGGTGAGAGACCCAGAGGCAGCAGGCTTTTTTGTGGTTTGCCAGCTCTCCCCGTGTTGTTTGGGGCAGGGCTGGAGAGCTGGCACCTGTAGATTGTGTTGTTTGGGGCAGGGAAGCTGGCACCTGGGTGAGAGACCCAGAGGCAGCAGGCTTTTTGTGGTTTGCCAGCTCTCCCCGTGTTGTTTGGGGCAGGGCTGGAGAGCTGGCACCTGTAGATTGTGTTGTTTGGGGCAGGGAAGCTGGCACCTGGGTGAGAGACCCAGAGGCAGCAGGCTTTTTGTGGTTTGCCAGCTCTCCCCGTGTTGTTTGGGGCAGGGCTGGAGAGCTGGCATCTGGGTTTGCTGCAGCCAGGTCTGCAGAGCAGACCTTGAGCAGATTGTGTTTTGTACTGCCACGACGTTGGCAACTGGGTTTTTATTGGTGCCTGCCAGGCCTGCAGGTTTCATAGATTAGATAGAGGGATGTAGTGCATTTGGGGCCTATAGAGATTCTCTGGTGTGAGTTAGGTTTGGCTTTAGGTGCCCCAGGAATTGGACCCCCTGGTCCAATTTTTTTTTGGCCTTGTGGGTTTTGTGTGGGACAGTCCCCTGAAGCTGCACAGCAGTTTGGGGGGCTCTCCTCAAAACCTCCTGCTCCCCAGAGCCACTTTTCCCACGACAATTGTAGTGGAGGAAGTGGCTAATTGGGCTTTCCCCATCATTGTTGGCAATGGGCCTTTTGGGGAGCCCAAAGACAGGGACCCCCTGGCCCAATCTTTTTGGGACTTGGGGGGGGGGGTTGTAGGGGAGAGTCCCCTGCAGGTCCCCTGCAAATTTGGGGGCTCTCCCTCAAACCCCCTCCCCTCCAGGCGGCTTCAATTATACCCTATTTGCCATTGATTTCAATGGCCCATAGGGTATAATGATGGAATAGGGGCACCCTCTTTGGGTGCCCCTGGAATGGGACCCCCTGGCCCAATCTTTTTGGGACTTGGGGGGTTTGGAGGGGAGAGTCCCCTGCAGGTCCCCTGCAAATTTGGAGGCTCTCCCTCAACCCCCCCCCCCTCCAGGCGGCTTCAAATATACCCTATTTGCCATTGATTTCAATGGCCCATAGGGTATAATAGGGCCGTATATTCGGAAATAGCCGCGCATTACCGTATATGCGGCTATTCCGAATACGGCATTCAGAAGCACAGGGGGAATCCGAATTTCTTTTCCCCGTGTACTTCCGAATCCGTGCATTTCCGAATTATTTTTTTTTTGCACATCCCTACTGGAGAGGGCTCTCCCAGCAGCTGCCCTTTCAAGGACAACCTCTGCCAGAGCTATGGCTGACCCAAGGCCATTCCAGCAGCTGCAAGCGGAGGAGGGGGGAATCAAACCCGGTTCTGCCAGATAAGAGTCCGCACACTTAACTACTACACCAAACTGGCTCTCCAGCGCTAGTGCGCTCCAACAGTCCTGTGGCCAATATTGATCATAAACGTTGACAGATGTCGCAATAAGAATTTTAATCCAGCCAAAATCAAGGCTTCAGTTCTTGGAACAAACAAACCAGTGGGTGCATGGAAAACCTCTGACGGGGACGCGCATATATATATATATATATATATATATATATATATATATATATATATATATATATATATATATATACACACACACACACACACACACACACTTATATCGAAGAGGCATCTCCCACTCATCAACTTGCCCAGGTAACAGCCTCACAGTACTACACACAGAGGAACTCTCCTTCTTTACACTAATCTCTAATCTAGCGGCTCCGTGGCACAGAGTGTTAAAGCAGCAGCACTGCAGTACTGTGATCTGAACTCTCCGCTCACGACCTGAGTCCTATCCCAGCGAAAGCTGGTTCAGGTAGCCGGCTCGAGGTTGACTCAGCCTTCCGAGGTCGGTAAAATGAGTCCCCAGCTTGCTGAGGAGGAAAGTGGAGATGACTGGGAAAGGCAATGCCAAACCACCCTGTAAAAAGTCTGCTGTGAAAACGTTGTGAAAGCAACGTCACCCCAGAGTCGGAAACGACCGGTGCTTGCGCAGGGGACCTTTCCTTTCCTACAGCATCGACGAGATCATATTCACAACAATTCAATTAATAGCGTTACTCATTATTATTATTTTTTATTGCTATCAACCTTCACTACGGTCCTCTGGTTCTTCCAGATCCTGTGAACTTCGGCGGATCATGAGAGGGAGGGCGGGAAGGGTTTGCAGCAGTGCTTAGTCCTTGTGGCCCTTCCTTACAAGCTCCAGGAAATGCCGATTGCCACGTTAGGGTCAGGAAGTCCTCTCCCGCCAGGCCAGTCTGGCCAGGGATCCTGGAGGGTTTTTTTGCCATCTTCTGGCCATGCAGCAGGGGTCACTGGAGGTGTAGGGGAGGTGTGGAGACTCCGTCAGGTGCAGGCAGGGAGTCTCAGGCTGCGATCAGCGTGCCCTGCCAGCAATCCTGCAGCCCTGGATCAGATTTCTCACGCATATGTATGAATGTGTATGTATATGTTTTTATATATGTGTGGGCGTGTATGCATATATGTTTATATAATGGCAGGGGTGGCTAACGGTAGCTCTCCAGGTGTTTTTCGCCTACAACTCCCATCAGCCCCAGCCAGCATGGCCAATGGTTGGGGATGATGGGAGTTGTAGGCAAAAAAACGTCTGGAGAGCTACCGTTGGCCACCCCTAATATAGAGAATAGGTTTGGAGGCTCACTCTATATTCATGACAAGCTGGTCCTACAATGACAAGCAGGTTCTGGTCCTACCTTCCGGGGCCACAGAAAACAATTCCACCCAATCCTCTAGATCAGGGGTGAAGAAGAAGAAGAAGATATTGGATTTATATCCCGCCCTCCACTCCGAAGAGTCTCAGAGCGGTTCACAATCTCCTTTACCTCTTTCCCCCACAACAGACACCCTGTGAGGTGGGTGGGGCTGGAGTGGGGAATCAAACCCGGTTCTCCCAGATAAGAGTCCGCACACTTAACCACTACACCAAACCAGCTCTCCTGGATGGCCAGGGGTAGCTCTCCAGATGTTTTTTGCCTACAACTCCCATCAGCCCCAGTCAGCATGGCCAATGGCTGGGGCTGATGGGAGTTGTAGGCAAAAAAAACCTCTGGAGAGCTACCGTTGGCCACCCCTGATATATGTGTATGCATACGTGTATATATTTATTTATATTCTCCTCCCTTCTTTTTCCTTCCATTATTATTGTTATTACTATTATTTTTAATTTCTATTTTGCTGTTTGTTTATATAATTATTTTGCTGCGGGCTTTTATATCAGTCTTGCTAATGTTCTTCCTCTACTCATTTAAGATGGCTGCACTTCTGTGTTTGCTCAATTATTTTTGTGGTGGTGGTTTTATATATATTTATTTAGAACAAAGCGGTAGACAAGTGCACCTTTAAGACCAACCAAGTTTTATTCAGAATGTAAGCTTAAGAGCACTCGAAAGCTTCCATTCTGAATAAAACTCTGTTGGTCTTAAAGATGCTACTGGACTCCTGCTTTGTTCTACTGCTTCAGACCAACAACAGCTGCCGACTGTGTCTTATTACCTGTTGCCCCAGGTGCCTGCCTGTAATTAGTATAACTGTTCCTGCTGGATCTTTGGTGACCATTTAAAGCAAGGGTGTCAAACATGCAGTTTGGGGGCCGAACCAGGCCCCCGGAGGGCTCCTATGAGGTCCCAGAGCAACTGGCTGTCATCTGCTTCCTTCTCTCTCTCTCTCTCTCTTGCTTCCTTCTGCATCGCAGCTTGCTTTGCCAGGCTTGCTCAATCGCACAGCAGCTACAGAGCAAAACCTCTGTTTTCTCCATTGGCTGAGGCTCCTCCCTTGGGGAGGAAGGGGGGGAGGAATAGCTTGCTATGCCAGGCTCTCTCACGGCAGAGCTACTGAGCCAAGCCTCTCTTCCTTCTATTGGTTGAGGCTCCCCCCCCCCGGTCGCCTGAGGAAGGAAGGAAAGAGCCAGAGCTTCCTTTGCCCAGTTCCCTGGATCCCATGGGAGAAATACAAAGAAAGCATCTTTAAGACCAATGAATGCTAACGTTTTAAGCATGTTTCGAGTGTTTTAAAAAATATGTTTGTGTTTGTCTGTGTTCTGTATAAAATGTATATCTCTGCTACCTACTCTTAAATAGGTACACACGTGGCCCGGCCCGACCCGACATGCCTCAGCCCAACCTGACATAGCCCGGCCCAACAAGGTCTCATTTGTGTCAGATCTGGCCCTCATAACAAATGAGTCTGACATCCCTGATGTAAAGACTTCTCTACTGTAGCCACTAACCTACTTTTCTTCATTTTCCTCATTAGAAAGGAGGGAACGCCTTCTGTCATAACCATTCCTCCAAAACGGGATTTCAAAACTATTTGTGCCTTTTCAACCATGGTCGGTTGCTGGTATTACGGATGGTCCTACCTTAAAATCCAAGGCCGAGAGCTTTTCAACTCTTTTGTTGATGTCCGGAGAAGCGGCCTTCTTTGTGAAGTAAATGAAACACAGCTTGCTTTGCTCCCAGAACGACAGGATCATGAAACTGTCGGTAAGAATGACTGAAAACACACATGAGAAGTGTCAGGGTTGCAATATTGGTCACCGGTAACAAAAAAACCCAAATCACTGAACTCCCACCGAGGCATTAGGGGAAGAAAAGCAAATTTTCAAGGCAATGCTTTAAGACGTTACACGGGGGCTTCTATAATCTCCTAAAAGACGCCAAGGTTTCATCTTGTCTGGGCCTTGTCGGAAATGAGAAATAAAGCTTAGGGAGGACTCAGACGAAGTAAAGCTGAATAAATTATCATGCGCCGCGTTCTTTCTCTGATATGATATATTTCTCCTTCCAGATTCCTATTCGTCCTTTCTTCAAGTCCTTTTGGATTTGGTGGCACAGCCCCCCTTCTGCAATTGTTTTCGTCGGCTGAGCAGAAACGGCGTTTCCGCCATGCAGCCAAGCATAAACGTTAAAAGTAATAATAAGAAACCCCAGCATCAGCGAGACTGCGGAAGCTACGATGACAGCCATCAGGTTCCGCGTAGCCGTCGAACTTCAGGAGAGACGACAGCGGAGAGATTTTACGTATGGCATCTCCCCCCCTTATCCTTGACTCCCAATGCTCTGGGAGTGAATCACACCAATCAAAAAGTGGGCAGTTCCTGAAGTCTGGAAAATTGTCAACGGATTACTATATTAAGAAAGAATGGCTACAGGCAGAACAAAAAAAAAAAATCAGTGAATCTAACATTGCCCTCACCTGGACGGCCCAGTCTCGTTAGATCTCGGAAGCTAAGCACGATTGGGAGCATTTAGATGGGAGAATTTAATATTTAGATGGGAGTTAGTATTAGTATTTAGATGGGAGACCACCAAGGAAGTCCTGGGTCTTCTTCACCAAAGGGTGATTAACACATGGAATTCACTGCCACAGGAGGTGGTGGCGGCTACAAGCATAGCCAGCTTCAAGAGGGGATTGGATAAACATGGAGCAGAGGTCCATCAGTGGCTATTAGCCACAGTGTATTGTTGGAACTCTCTGTCTGGGGCAGTGATGCTCTGTGTTCTTGTTGCTTGGCCCCACTGGTGGACCTCCTGATGGCACTTGGGGTTTTTTGGCCACTTGGGGGTTTTTGGCCACAGAGTGTTGGGCTGGATGGGCCATTGGCCTGATCCAAGATGGCTTCTCTTCTGTTCTTATGATAAAGATAATGACAAGACTTTCACTAGCGTGATGTTTTACTAGTTTCAGAGTGGGCATGTGAATGGAGGTGGCTTAGGATACCGTGACTGAAGCCTATGGAGAGAAAATATGCCGATAAATAAATAAATAAATTGCAGAGACAGACAGACAGACAGACTGATGAAGTCTGCTTAAGAGCATACGAAAGCTTACATTCTAAATAAAACTTAGTTGGTCTTAAAGGTGCACTTGTCTACTGCTTTGTGGGGGGGGGGGGAGAGAGAGAGAGAGAGAGAGAGAGAGAGAGAGAGAGAGATAGATAGATAGATAGATAGATAGATAGATAGATAGATAGATAGATAGATAGATAGATAGATAGATAGATAGATAGATAGATGATGGATGGATGGATGGATGGATGGATGGATGGATGGATGGATGGATGGATGGATGGATGGATAATAAAAAACAACTTTAGATGAGCTCCAGATAATGCTTTAGAATGAAAATACCACTATCCCATACCCCCCTTCCGCATCCTCAAATCCCAGTGCGGCTTACGGTATCCACTAGACTTGCCGACAATTGCACCTCTTCAAAGCACCATTATAAACTCCAGCCAGGACACCCATAACTTAACATGGCCTGCGGCATGGCACTGCACTTGGGTTTGGTAGATACGGATATTTCTTCTTAATTACTGTTTCTGTGGTAAAAGTCACAAACCGTGACCCAGCACACACGAAAAGGGAAGCCTTTTTGCGACCAAGATCTGCCACCAGAATTTCGTGATTTGACTACAGCTGCCAAAATGAAATTTAACCACATGGAAATTTACTTATCTTCATCTCTTAGTAACCAGCCATCATTTTTAAAGAGACGGAGTCCTGCTTAAGCAAAGGGAGAATCAATTCCGTTCTCAAATCTGAAAATTCAGGGTAACCCAGAAGAATATGATCGATAGCGTTGATTTGGTTAGTATCACATCTACAGAGTCTATTAGAGTATGGAATAGCACAGGGCTTTAATTCTGGTAGCAGGAACTCCTTTGCATATTAGGCCACACACCTCTGATGTAGTTAATCTTCCAAGAGCTTAGAGGGCTCTTCGTACAGGGCCCACTGTAAGCTCCTGGAGGTGTGGCTACATCAGGGGTGTGTGGCCTAATATGCAAAGGAGCTCCTGCTAAAATTCCACCCCTGTAGCCAATCCTCCAAGAGCTTACAGGGCTCTTCGTACAGGGCCTACTGTAAGCTCCATGAGGATTGGCTACATCAGGGGGGCGTGGCCTAAGACGCAAAGGAGTTCCTGCTACAAAAAAGGCCCTGGGGCCCCATTAAATCTTCCTAACAACACTGCTGATGGCAAGGTATTCAAAGGTGCAAGCAAAAATACCCTTCTATACTCCGGAAGAGTTCATTCAAGCGCGTCGTTTGGCATTTTTACTGGGGTAAGAAGAGCACCCAGACTGAAAAGGATGAACGAACTCTTTATGCTGCTGACCAGCACACTCCCATAACGTATATCCTACTTAATGCCTTTTAGCAGCTCAATTCACGCTCACAGTTTCTGTCGTATCGCTGGTAATGCCCAGATGTAGAAATTTAAATCCCAAGCACTTGTCCCAGTCGCTTGTTTGATAATCCGGCATAACTAAACCAAGAAGACCTGATTCTAGATTCGATTTCAACATCCCAAATGTCAGATTCAACACTCTCCGCCAAGCTTTTGCCTCAAAGGCCATCTCTCCGTTCTTGGCTCTCTAAGCGATCCCTGCCGCATCTTGGGGTTCTCTAGAACGTTGTGTAAAAAGCTTCCTTACGGTCCATCGATATCATCAGTTACTGCAAAACTGGAGTCAAGTGGCACCTTTAAGACCAACTTAGTTTTATTCAGAACGTAAGCTTTTGCGTGCTCTCTGAGCCCACTTCATCAGACGAGGAAAGCGTATGTTCTGAATAAAACTAGGTTGGCCTTAAAGGTGCAATCGGCTCCTATTTCGTTCTACTACTTCAGACCAACACGGCTGACTACGCGGATCTATCAGTTACTGCACTAATCCAAACCCCTATCAGGGGTGTCGAACTCATTTGTTATGAGGGCGGGATCTGACATAAATGAGACGTTGCTGGGCCAAACCATGTCGGGCCGGGCCATCTGTGTAACTATTTAAGATTAGGTAGCAGAAATATAAACTTTATAAAGGACACAGACAAAACAATTAAACGTTTTAAAAAAACAAACCTTAAAACATGCTTAAATGTTAGCACTCGTTGGTCTTATGGGTGCTTTTTTTGTATTTCTCCCATGGGATCCTGGGAACGGGGCAAAAGAAACTCTGGTTCTTTCCTTCTTTCCCCAGGGGATAGGGGAGGGAGGAGCCTCAGCCAATAGAAGAGAAAGAGGCTTGGCTCAGTAGCTCTGCTGTGCGATTGAGAGAGCCTGGGAAAACAAGCTCTACCTCCCCCCCTTCCTCCCCAAGGAAGGAGCCTCAGCCAATGGAGAAAAGAGAGGTTTTGCTCTGTAGCTCCTGTACTATTGAGCAAGGCTGGCAAAGCAAACTGAGATGCAGAAGGAAGCAAGAGAGAAGGAGAAGGAAGCAGATGACAGCCAGTCATTCCCCTCATTTTTGTAATCCCCACCAGGTCTTGATACCCACTCACAACCAAGTCCCTATTGTTGGCTGTCTAGAGGAACTGGTTGGCCACTGTGTGAGACAGGAGGCTGAGCCAGTTTGGTGTAGTGGTGAAGTGCGCGGACTCTTATCTGGGAGAACCGGGTTTGATTCCCCACTCCTCCATGTGCGCCTGCTGGAATGGTCTTGGGTCAGCCGTAGCTCTGGCAGAGGTTGTCATTGAAAGGGCAGCTGCTAGGGTGGCCAGACCGTCCCGGGCACCCGGGAATGTCCCGGTTCTGGTCCCCTATTCCCGCCTCCCGGGCTGGCTATACCGGGACCATTAGAGGTCCCGGTTTAGCCAGCCCCGGAGGCGGTGGGCTCCCTCCCTCACTCGCCGCCTTCCCCGCCCGCGTGCGGGGCCCGGCGGCGGTGGCGGAGGCCTCTCCGCGGCCTCCGCTGGTCGCTGGAGGCCCTCCAGAGACTCTGGAGGGCCTCCAGCGACCAGCGGAGGCCGCGGAGAGGCCACGGAGCGGCCGGCGCTGGTCCCTGGAGGCCCTCTAGAGACTCTGGAGGGCCTCCAGCGACCAGCGCCGACCCGCGGAGGCCGCGGAGAGGCCGGCCCTGGTCCCTGGAGGCCCTCCAGAGTCTCTGGAGGGCCTCCAGCGACCAGTGCCGACCAGTGGAGGCAGCCTGTCTGAAGCAGCCTGTCGGTCACTTCCGGGTTCCTGTCCTGCATCTCGACCTGTGTTATTAGTGACAGGCTGCTTCGGCGTGCCACTGCGCCGGCCCCCTGGGTCCCACAACGATGGGACCAATGACACAGGGACGGGCTCGAAACACTCTATAACCCCTCAAAAGAACAGCAGTCTAGCTCGCTTCCCCCGAGCCCTGCCGCCATAAGCCTCAAGGGGGCTCATTTTGCGGCATCTCCTGGCGGGAGGGTGGCACCCGCACGGGACACATATCAAATGAAAGAGGGGGCGCAGGGCTATCAGAAATAGCCGGCGGAGGGAGTCGGGAGACCACCCCACTGGGGGATCCACACCCCGAAAGTGATGAAGGTGGCGCAGATAGAGCCAACAGAGCAAACAGGACAAAATAAATAGGCTGTATTATGCAGCACAGTTGAGAAAGTGCCTTATCCCATATACTGATGAAGTATATACAGGATTTGAGAACAAAATTGTTTCCGGCGGTGATATTTGGGAGATTTTTGGGGACGTCACAGGAAGTGCTGTGACGTCACTTCCTGTTTCCGGCAGTGTCATTTGGGGGAAGTGATGTCACAGGAAGTGATGTCACTTCCCGTTTTCGGCAGGTGATGCGGGGAAATGATGTCACAGGAAGTGGTGTCACTTCCTGTTTCCGGCGGTGACATGACATCACCGGAAGTGATATCACCGGAAGTGACGTCACTTCCTGTTTCCTACCTTTCCCCCCCCCCAAAGTGTCCCTGGCTGGCCTTCAGACATTATGGTCACCCTAGCAGCTGCTGTGAGAGCCCTCTCAGCCCCACCCACCTCACAAGGAGTCTGTTGTGGGGGAGGAAGGTGAAGAGATTGTAGGCCGCTCCGAGACTCTGTCCTTGAATGGGCAGCTGCTGTGAGAGCCCTCTCAGCCCCACCTACCTCACAGGGAGTCTGTTGTGTGTGGGGGTGGGGGAAGGTAAAAGGAGATTGTGAGCTGAGACTCTGAGATTCAGAGTATAGAGTGGGATATAAATCCAATATCATCTTCATCACTGCCCTCTGATTCACTCTGTGACCAGCTGTTCCAGTGCATATACACATGCAGTTATAATCTCATTTCTACAGCAAGATTCCAGCACATGTATATCGAGTCGATGCAAAGGTTCTTGACGTCTCCCAGTATAACAACATTTATCTTCTTCAGTCACCTCCCTTATTTCCTTCTCCATCTCAAGATCAGCCTCAAGGCTTTGATAAAGTGAGTGATAGCACACCCGCGCTTTTAAGCAACCCTTAGACCGATCAGATAATCGCCGAATCAAAAATAGGAGAGCTTGTCAATAGATGATTTCTTCAACGTATCTGAAGACAAGGATCAGTTCCCACCTTCTGGGCGGTCATGAATGCGCCGTTCACACTGGGAATGAGCTCGAGGGCTGTCCAGTGTTTGTACTTTTATGCTTTTACAAGGGGGAAGGGAAAGCTCTGCAGAATGCACGTTACCCAAGAGCACTGCCGGCATCTTATAAGCCATAAAGCCAGTATAAAAGGACAGCAGATATTAAGCTTGCTCAAATTAATGGAAGCAGGTGTTGATAATCAGCCCCCCGAGTGCTAAAGGAAGATGATTTATGAAAGATTACTGGTCAAAACGATTGATGTGCGGGGCAGCCAATCGGTAGGAGAGAGACATCCCCATTCGGCGTGTTTGATGGTGCATGCCAACCGGGAGTGGAATTCTAGCAGGAGCTCCTTTGCATTTTAGGCCACGCCCCCTGATGTAGCCAATCCTCCAAGAGCTTACAAAAAAGAGCCTTGTGAGCTCTTGGAGAATTGGCTACATCAGATGCGACGTGGCCTAATATGCAAAGGAGCTCCTGCTAGAATTTCACCCCTGATGTCAACTCTTCCTTGGATTCCTCCCAGGGCTGTCTGGTACCTGGGCCTATAAGGGTCTCAAACCATGGACCCAGGATAAGCAACGTCTCTTTCTGTGCCTTTCCAATGCACCAGGGGCTCTTGCGGTATATATATCTGGTTTCAACGCCAGGGCTTCTGGGGGATTCCTAATATATTATTTTTGTCTTCTTCTTGTGTCCAGTTCAGTGCATGTTTTGAGCTTGGCCCCCAAGCGTCTTTGGTCCCTTTCTTCTTTTTTCGCAGCTGGTCAGCTGGTTATGGGTGGAAAGCTGAACTTTGCCTCCTTGCCTGCATCCTTTGATGCAGCCCAGATGTGCTCCTGGGCCTTCAGCCAATCTGGGTGTCTAGTTTTGGGGCTCAGGCCTACCAAACCTGGAATCTCCAATTAAGGGGCTAGCCTCTGCTCGCCACAACGATGAGGACTCCAAGTGAGCAATTTTGGAAGCTCACTAGAACGCCTTCTACAAATGCGTCGCTCTGGGTTACCTTATCGCCACTCTGGGGTCTACCTCTCCCCAAGGGCTCTATAGCTCTGTAAGCCCTCCCTCACGCTACCCTCAGGCCTGATGCTCGTCACGGGACAGGATCTGGGCGTCCTCAAGGAGCTATGTTGGAACATTCCGCAGAGTAACAAAGGCAGCGAGATGTGCATATTAGATTAAGAAAAAGAAACTTTGGTACAGAGGTGGCTTATATCCTCACGTTAAAATGAAACAGTCTGAGAGCCAGTTTGGTGTAGTGGTTAAGTGTGCGGACTCTTATCTGGGAGAACCGGGTTTGATTCCCCACTCCTCCACTTGCACCTGCTGGAATGGTCTTGGGTCAGCCATAGCTCTGGCAGAGGTTGTCCTTGAAAGGGCAGCTGCTGGGAGAGCCCTCTCCAGCCCCACCCACCTCACAGGGTGTCTGTTGTGGGGAAGGAAGGGAAAGGAGATTGTGAGCCGCTCTGAGACTCTTCGGAGTGGAGGGCGGGATATAAATCCAATATCTTCATCTACCTCACAGGGTGTCTGTTGTGGGGGAGGAAGGGAAAGGAGATTGTGAGCCGCTCTGAGACTCTTCGGAGTGGAGGGCGGGATATAAATCCAATATCTTCATCTACCTCACAGGGTGTCTGTTGTGGGGGAGGAAGGGAAAGGAGATTGTGAGCCACTCTGAGACTCTTCGGAGTGGAGGGCGGGATATAAATCCAATATCTTCATCTACCTCACAGGGTGTCTGTTGTGGGGGAGGAAGGGAAAGGAGATTGTGAGCCGCTCGGAGACTCTTCGGAGTGGAGGGCAGGATATAAATCCAATATCTTCATCTACCTCACAGGGTGTCTGTTGTGGGGGAGGAAGGGAAAGGAGATTGTGAGCCGCTCGGAGACTCTTCGGAGTGGAGGGCGGGATATAAATCCAATATCTTCATCTACCTCACAGGGTGTCTGTTGTGGGGGAGGAAGGGAAAGGAGATTGTGAGCCGCTCTGAGACTCTTCGGAGTGGAGGGCGGGATATAAATCCAATATCTTCATCTACCTCACAGGGTGTCTGTTGTGGGGGAGGAAGGGAAAGGAGATTGTGAGCCGCTCGGAGACTCTTCGGAGTGGAGGGCGGGATATAAATCCAATATCTTC
The DNA here is from genome assembly GCF_032191835.1 of Heteronotia binoei. NCBI lineage: Eukaryota > Metazoa > Chordata > Lepidosauria > Squamata > Gekkonidae > Heteronotia > Heteronotia binoei. The sequence continues at coordinate 7,920,488 of NC_083223.1, forward strand.
ATCTACCTCACAGGGTGTCTGTTGTGGGGGAGGAAGGTAGAGGAGATCGTGAGCCGCTCTGAGACTCTTCGGAGTGGAGGGCGGGATATAAATCCAATATCTTCATCTACCTCACAGGGTGTCTGTTGTGGGGGAGGAAGGGAAAGGAGATTGTGAGCCGCTCTGAGACTCTTCGGAGTGGAGGGCGGGATATAAATCCAATATCTTCTTCTTCTTCTTCTTCTGATGGGCAGGAAGGGTGAAGATTGCAGCCTCATCTTCACGAAAGTGATCCTTGCTTTAAATCCTCACATGTAGATAGAGCGAAGCAGTAATCCAAACGTCCCTCAACTACCTCCCTTGTCTCTAAGCCAGGCTTGCCAATCCCCAGGTGGGGGCGGGGGATCCCCCCGGTTTGGAGGCCCTCTCCCCCCCGCTTCAGGGTCATCAGAAAGCAGGGGTGGGGGAATGTCTGCTGGGTGCTCCATTGTTCCCTATGGAGAACGATTCCCATAGGGTATAATGGGGGGCTGGGTTTTTTGAAGTAGAGGCATCAAAGTTTCAGCATAGCATCCAGTGCCTCTACCCAGAATACCCTCCAAGTTTCAAAAAGATTGGACCGGGGAGTCCAATTCTATGAGCCCCCAAAGGTGCCCCCATCCTTCATTATTTCTAATGGAGGGAAGGCATTTAAAAGGTGTGCGGTCCCTTTAAATGTGATGGCCAGAACTCCCGTTGGAGTTAAATCGTGCTTATCACACCCTTGGCTCCTGGCTCCGCCCCAAAGTCTCCTGGCTCCACCCCCAAAGTCTCCTGGCTCCACCCCCAAAGTCCCCAGATATTTCTTGAATTGGACTTGGCAACCCTACTCTAAGCACATGCAGTTCCAGTGAAAGGCATGAGTGACAAAACGTCTGAGGCTATGGTCACAGGAAATGTATAATGGATTCTGTTATACGGAGGGAGCAGATGAGGTTTAAGACACAAATAAATATCATTTCTGGATCTGAGACTACCAGCGAAGAGGAAATGATTTCACACTGAACGTGAAGCTTCTGCCACCATGGCCCAGGCACCCAACGAATAACACTATTTCTAAGAGGGCCCAGTCAGATGGTTCCAGCCGGGGGTAGAATTCTAGCAGGAGCTCTTTTGCATATCAGGCCACACACCCCTGATGTAGCCAATCCTCCAAGAGCTGACAAGGCTCTTTTTTGTAAGCTCCAGGAGGATTGGCTACATCAGGGGTGTGTGGACTAATATGCTAAGGAGATCCTGCTAGAATTCCACCCCCTGGTTCCAGCAATGCCACAACTGTGGCAGAAAGGCCCTTCCGTCGTTCACCTCCGCGACTGGCATTCAGAGGCATTTATGGAGGTTCTAGTTGATTATCCCAGATAAAACTCAAATGCAGACCCAGCCTCTAGGACTTTGTCTGATCCCCTTTTATTTGTTTATTTCGGAAATTTATGTGCCGCTTTTCCACGGACCTGCTTGAGGTGGCTTACGGCTAAGATAATAACTATTCTTTCAAATGATAAGAAACGGGAAGGGGCCACAGATAATGACTAGGGAAAGGATTCCTAACATGGTGCCCATGACTGCAGCACTGTGGTATTCGTGGTCAGCAAGAATTCTGATTGGCCAGTGGAGATCTGACCGGTGGTGCAGAATAAAACAATGTTTTTTTCAGTGTAGGTTTTATTTTCTCTCACTCTTCTTTCTAGTGTTTTTTTTTTAATTATCCCTCTTTTCCCCTGCACTTGGGCTTCCTCTGGGTGTGTGGTTGAGCCTCCTGTGGCAGCCATTTTGTCACTGTATCCACCTCCTGTGGCAGCCATTTTGTAGTGGTGTTCACCACTCTTTTCAGAATTCCAAATGTGCCCACAGACTTTAAAAGTCTGGGGGCCCCTAGATGAGGGTCCATGCTTTCCAGATAAAAAAACCCTCAACAGCCTCTCAGTTAATAGAATTGGCCACGTGTCCTTAGAGAGTGGCATTGTATTTAACTGGATATGTGGTTTAAATGTCCAAAACTGACTGTCCTGTTATCAAAGCCATTTGCACTAGCCTGGTTAGTGAGCTCCTGGACACAGGAAGCACGGCGGGTCTGTTATTTGTGCTTACATTACGGACTGCGTTAACACATACACAATAATGCACTTTCAATCCACCTTCAATGTACTTTCCATCCAGTTGGAAAGTGGATGGAAAGTGCATTATTTAGTATTGGAAAGGTCTCTAGTTGGAAAGGTCACCCAGTTGGAAAGTGCATTGGAAGTGGACTGAAAGTGCATTATTTAGTGTTGGACAGGTCTCTAGTTGGAAAGGTCATCCAGTTGGAAAGTGCATTGGAAGTGGGTTGAAAGTGCATTATTTAGTGTTGGACAGGTCTCTATTTGGAAAGGTCATCCAGTTGGAAAGTGCATTGGAAGTGGGTTGAAAGTGCATTATTTAGTGTTGGAAAGGTCTCTAGTTGGAAACGTCATCCAGTTGGAAAGTGCATTGGAAGTGGATTGAAATGCATTATTTAGTGTTGGAAAGGTCCCTATTTGGAAAGGTCACCCAGCTGGAAAGTGCATTGGAAGTGGGTTGAAAGTGCATTATTTAGTGTTGGAAAGGTCTCTATTTGGAAAGGTCATCCAGTTAGAAAGTGCATTGGAAGTGGGTTGAAAGTGCATTATTTAGTGTTGGAAAGGTCTCTAGTTGGAAAGGTCATCCAGTTGGAAAGTGCATTGGAAGTGGATTGAAAATGCATTATTTAGTGTTGGAAAGGTCACCCAGCTGGAAAGTGCATTGGAAGTGGGTTGAAAGTGCATTATTTAGTGTTGGAAAGGTCTCTATTTGGAAAGGTCATCCAGTTAGAAAGTGCATTGGAAGTGGGTTGAAAATGCATTATTTAGTGTTGGAAAGGTCCCTATTTGGAAAGGTCATCCAGTTGGAAAGTGCATTGGAAGTGGATTGAAAGTGCATTATTTAGTGTTGGAAAGGTCATCCAGTTGGAAAGTGCATTGGAAGTGGACTGAAAGTGCATTATTTAGTGCTTGTGGCAGCAGCCAAAGTCAGTTTCTTAGTAACTTTCCTAGTAAAACAATCAAAAGCGAAGAAAACAACAGCAATTACCTGTGCTAGACTTTAATACCTTTGGGGGAAATTACAGAAAGAACTGACAGTTAGAAAATAAATGTAAGTGGCTGGTAAGACCAGAAACGTTGAAGTCAAATATTGTTCTGAAAGTAGTTTCGGTCCTGAGGGGGGGGCAGCGGTAACTGTGGCATTACGGGCAATTACTGGCTCTGCTCGCAAGTCCCCAGTGATAATAATTGGTTTACCTGTCGACACACAATGCCTGCTCTCCCACCGTAAATGCGGGCAACTGAATTGCACGGGGGGCATAATTACCGTCACTGATGGGGTCAGAGATGAATTTGCCTAGCAGGGTTCTGTCAATCACCACTCGGTCCAGCTGCGGCCCAGAAAGGCTCAGGGAGACCAGTACACCCGAATGGAAGAGGAGCTGAAACCGGATAGGAGGGGAGGAAAAAAAAGAGACACGACATCAGTCGAAAGCGGCACGTCCCGTAATACCTTTCACGATCTGTGTTTTCATACATTTCATATGCTAGAGCTCGGCAGACAAAATATATTAGACGCGCTGGGAGACCTTTATTAGTGGGAAAAAATGTTACTTGAGAGAAGGAAAAGGTAAAACGTACCCAGAGTTTTGAATATGCCTGCTGTATAACTATGCATGAAATGCTTCGCTGTAGGATGTAATTCCCCGCAATTTGCATGGAAAACAGTAAGGACAGATGTTGCCATTCATGGTTGAAATCCACCCCCCCCCCGCCATGCGGCTGCCCCTGTGAAATGCGGATAAGCAAAAAGACACCGCGGCAAACCGACTCGAGCCGGTAAGGTGGAACTACTTGATAACCTCTGCTTACACGCTCTGCACATCAGTTAAAGCCTTCGGTCGCTCATGGGGCTGAGCACGACGGTAACAAAAATGTATACTCCGTAGGTAAAATGTATTTTGGGAGAAAAAACGATTCGGGACAGGAGTGGTTAGGGGAGAGGGACTGAGAAAAGAAGAAGATAGAAGATACTGGATTTATATCCTGCCCTCCACTCCGAATTTCAGAGTTTCAGAGTGGCTCACAATCTCCTTTATCTTCCCCCCCCTACGACGGATACCCTGTGAGGTGGGTGGGGCTAAGAGAGCTCTCCCAGAAGCTGCCCTTTCAAGGACAGAATCTCAAAGCGGCTCACAATCTCCTTTATCTTCCTCCCCCACAACAGACATCCTGTGAGGTGGGTGGGGCTGAGAGAGCTCTCCCAGAAGCTGCCCTTTCAAGGACAACTCTGCGAGAGCTATGGTTCACCCAAGGCCATTCCAGCAGCTGCAAGTGGAGGAGCAAGGGATCAAACGTGGTTCTCCCAGATAAGAGTCCGCGCACTTAGCCACTACACCAAACTGGCTCCCCAGAGCCAAAAAAGAGCCACAAAATAGCACACGGTCATTGGTATAATGACTTGTTTAATTTGCATTTGCCAACATTCTTAATCTTGCAGGTTATTTCAATGGTGATATGTTGACATTTTCAATGCAATTATGTTGTTCTGCTGTGTGTGCAACCTTCACTGCGCACACGCAGTGGGACTGCAGTGGTCTACAAGTACAGACATACTTTTTGGTTCTTCAGTTCTGCAATATAAGTATGTTGTGTGAGGACTGCCGACTGATTGTGATTTCCCCACAGCAACCTACAGCTGTGAGAGCTGAACCATAAAGAAGCCAGACGAGAAAAAACCCACTCAGAGAAAGCTCCTGCGCATTCCTCGGACGGCAAAGGTGGCAAGCAAGGAAAACCAGACATGCCAATGTGTTGTGCATGAGGACCAATGTGAAGACTGCTATAGGTGTTCCTGCCTGGCTCATTGGAGCCATACGAATGGAGCTTGGGGACTTGGGAACAATGGGCAGCAGGATCCAAATACAAGCTGCCCTGCACCAATCACAGGCCCCCTGCTGGTTTGAATGATCCAATCACGTGCTTGCATGGGAACCCCGAGTTGTATATAGTTGGCCCCGTTGGCCCAGTTCTCCAGTCTTTTGAGTCTAGTCTTTTGAGCCCTACACTATGCTATACCTAATAAGAAGATGAAGAAAATATTGGATTTATATCCCGCCCTCCACTCCGAAGAGTCTCAGAGCGGCTCAGAATCTCCTTTACCTCCCCCCCCCCCACACACAACAGACACCCTGTGAGGTAGGTGGGGCTGAGAAGGCACTCACAGCAGCTGCCCTTTCAAGGACAACTCCTACGAGAGCTATAGCTGACCCAAGGCCATGGTAGCAGGTGCAAGTGGAGGAGTGGGGAATCAAACCCGGTTCTCCCAGATAAGAGTCCAAACACTTAACCACTACACCAAACTGGCTTTCCAGTTTGGTGAAAAAAAGAGCCCCGATCACTACCACCTCACCTCTTCATTGCGTTGAACTCACTATATTATACAACGGAAGGAAAAATCACAAGACTTATTTCGGCCATGTCACGCAGAAGAACTCTCAAGAAAAAGCAATTATGCTTAGATCGGTTTAGTAGGCAAAAAGACTAGGGGCGGGGGGGGGGGGAACCGTATACAGTAAACCAGGAAAAAAGCACGATGCTCACGGCTGACAAAAGGCTGTACACTAACTAGATAAAGGAATTCAAAAGTATGATGCATTAATAATTTTCTCAAACATTCCAAAGGGAACAAGTCCCACCTCTATACAAGGTAAGTACAATGCAGACTCGACAATAAAGCACTCTCTATTTAGTCCATTTAAAGGGAGCTTTTGCTCCTTATACTGTGTTGGTGTCAAGCTGGAAAATGTCCAATGGGTCCCAATTCTTGGTTGGTCCCTGCACACATACAGTATGTTGTTAAGCGACGAACTGCTAGCCGTGTTGAACATATGAAGCTGTCTTATACTGAATCAGACCCCCAGTCCATCAAGGTCGAGTATTGTCTTCTCAGACTGGCAGCGGCTCTCCAGGGTCTCAAGCTGAGGATTTTCACACCTATTTGCCTAAACCCTTTTTTGAGGGGGGAGATGCCAGGGATTGAACCTGGGACCGTCTGCTTCCCAAGCAGATGCTCTACCACTGAGCCACCGTTCCTCCTCTTGTTCCGTGTTGTTCCATTTCCCAGAAGCTTCCTCAGACGTGAGTGCTCTTAGGATTCATTTTCCGCACCATTCAAGCACTTCGAGTCGTGAAACAAGGCTGGCGTCGATGACCGCTCAGGAAGAATCACGAAACTGCGACTGACTTATTTCGGCCATGTCATGCAGAAGAACTCACTGGAAAAAGCAATTATGCTTGGATGGGTTTAGTGGCAAAAGGAAACCAGGTCGCCAAAGAACACAGCTAGACACCATAAAAAGGGACACCAGTCTGAGCATGAAACATCTCAAAGAAATAGTAAAAGACTGGCAAATAGAGAGAGAGTTGGCCCTTAGAATCGCCAAGAATCAGGCAGGACTGAATGGTTAACAACGAATGGTTCCAGTCCAGTACATTTCCTTATACATTTGGGCACATTCTGAGTAGGTTTGTGCAGCACACTTGAATTTGTTCAAGGACCACAGTGGAACCTGATGGAATAAGTGAACTATCTAAGCATAACGACAGGCTGAAATATTTAAAGCAGGGGTGTCAAACATCTGGCCTGGGGGCTGAATCAGGCCCCCGGAGGGCTCCTATCAGGCTCCCGAGCAACTGGCTCTTGTCTGCTTCCTTCTCCCCCTCTCTTGCTTCCTTCTGCATCTCAGCTTGCTTTGCCAGGCTTGCTCAATCGCACAGCAGAGCTAAAGAGCAAAACCTCAATTTTCTCCATTGGCTGAGGCTCCTCTCCCTCCTGGTCTCCTGGGGAGGGAGGGAAAGAGCCAGAGCTTCCTTTGCCCAGTTCCCTGGATCCCATGGGAGAAACACAAAGAAAGCACATTTTAAGACCAGCGTGATAATGTTTTGAGTTGGTTTTTAAAATATCTTTAGTCATGATCCCCTCGTCTGATGAAGTGTGCTTAGAGAGCACACGAAAGCTTCTGTTCTGAATAAAAATTGGTTGGTCTTAAAGGTGCAACTTGACTCCTGCTTCAGTCATGTTTGTCTGTGTCCTTTAAAAAGTTTATATCTATATTACCTAATCTTAAATAGGTACACGCATGGTCTGGCTCAACATGGCCCAGTCCAGCCCAACAAAGAAGAAGAAGAAGATATTGGATTTCTATCCCGCCCTCCACTCCAAAGAGTCTCAGAGCGGCTCACAATCTCCTTTACCTTCCTCCCCCACAACAGACACCCTGTGAGGTAGATGAAGATATTGGATTTATATCCCACCCTCCACTCCAAAGAGTCTCAGAGCGGCTCACAATCTCCTTTCCCTTCCTCCCCCACAACAGACACCCTGTGAGGTAGATGAAGATGTTGGATTTATATCCTGCCCTCCACTCCGAAGAGTCTCAGAGCGGCTCACAATCTCCTTTACCTTCCTCCCCCCCACAACAGACACTCCGTGAGGTAGATGAAGATATTGGATTTATATCCCGCCCTCCACTCCGAAGAGTCTCAGAGCGGCTCACAATCTCCTTTACCTTCCTCCCCCACAACAGACACCCTGTGAGGTAGATGAAGATGTTGGATTTATATCCTGCCCTCCACTCCGAAGAGTCTCAGAGCGGCTCACAATCTCCTTTACCTTCCTCCCCCACAACAGACACTCCGTGAGGTAGATGAAGATATTGGATTTATATCCCGCCCTCCACTCCGAAGAGTCTCAGAGTGATCACAATCTCCTTTACCTCCCTCCCCCACAACAGTCACCCTGTGAGGTGGGTGGGGCTGGAGAGGGCTCTCACAGCAGCTGCCCTTTCAAGGACAACTTCTGCCAGAGCTATGGCGGACCCAAGGCCATGCTAGCAGGTGCAAGTGGAGGAGTGGGGAATCAAACCCGGTTCTCCCAGATAAGAGTCCGCACACTTAACCATTACACCAAACTGGCTCTCCAGGTTTCATTTGTGTCAGATCCGGCCCTCATAACAAATGACTTAGACACCTCTGATCTAAAGCAAATAAGACGCAGACCAGCATATAAATACAGATTTTTGACAGGTTGTGGGCAACAGATCACTACCCTTTAAAAAGTTGGTAGCCCAACCAAAGCCAGATGAGAAAACATTGAAAGAACTCTGTGCTCCAGTACAATAAATAACACATAAGCCTGCAGATCTCAGCGGTAGCGAAGTTTTTTAATGGTTCTAGTCGCCAGAGGAATTATTGCCCCGGCTGCTTTGAATCTTTGCAAATACAGATCCAGAATTTCTTCTCAAAACTACAACATAAGAACAAAAATCAAAACCAAGGCACACCGTTTAAAGTCATCTCTGCAAAATCTGACGCACGTGCCTCCGGATGATCATTTGGAAGGTTTTAAAGATCCACTGGACACACGGCAGATGTCCTCTAAGGTTCTGTCCCAGTAAAAACATTAGACACAGTCACAGTCTTCCAGCTTTCATTGCCGTCTTTCAAAACTTCAGTTGACTCTTACGATGCTGTGGGATTAGATAAAATCGCAATCTGCTTCCCCAGTTGATAATGTGGATTTAGAGCAAGGGGGTGTTTGATTAGTGCTTGCAACTGCCCTTCAAATATAAAATGAAAACTTTTTTTTTTAAAAAAAATAACAAAACAAAACAAAACTCCCTAGAAGTTAAGCAGGCGGGTTTGCAAGCCATGGAGGGAAAAGTCAACAGTCCACAGTATTAAAGGCAACATTATTATTTTTTAAACGATCGTTTCTACCAAAATAGCAAGGTACTGCAACGAGGTACTACATAGCACTAGCAAACAAAATACCCCTGCTTTGGCATGATATAAATCCAATAAAATAAAGAAATAAATAAAATGAACAAATATAATGCAAAGAAATAATTGTAAAGAGTATAAGAATTGTTAAAATTCAACAATAAAGAAGAAGAAATTGGATTTATATCCCGCCCTATACTCTGAATCTCAGAGTCTCAGAGCAGTCACAATCTCCTTTACCTCCCCCACCCCCCCGCCGCAACAGACACCCTGTGAGGTAGGTGGGGCTGAGAGACCTCTTACAGCAGTTGCCCTTTCAAGGACAACTCCTACCAGCTGACCCAAGGCCGTTCCAGCAGCTGGGGAAGAGTGGGGAATCAAACCCGGTTCTCTCAGATAAGAGTCCGCACACTTCACCACGACACCAAACTGGTTCTCGAACGAACCCGGAAATTTTGCGCCAATGCAGTATTTTAAACACTGCAAGGGGATATTCTATTTCAATTCCATTCGAAACCAAGGCTTTAAATGCTGGGGAAGCTGATCCTCTGTTCCTGTTACCCTAGCAGCCACTACGCTCCAGCAGTGCTACTGTCGCGACTACGTAAAGCTGCCTGCAATCCTGTGCACTCTCAGCAACAGAGTAACCACACAAACCAGCAGACTTTCCAATAGCACCGATCACATGGGGACGGCCGGGATGCCACAATGTCCCTAGGGTTGCCAAGTCCAATTCAAGAAATATCTGGGGAGTTTGGGGGCGGAGCCAGGAGACTTTGGGGGTGGAGCCAGGAGACATTAGGGGTGGAGCCAAGATCAAGGCTGTGACAAGCATCATTGAACTCCGAAGGGAGTTCTGGCCCTCACACTTAAAGGGACGGCACACCTTTTCAATGCCTTCCTTCCATAGGAAATAATGAAGGATAGGGGCACCTTCTTTTGGAGCTCATAGAATTGGACCCCCTGGTCCAATCTTTTTGAAACTCGGGGGATACTTGGGGGAGAGGCACTAGATGCTGTACTGAAAATTTGGTGCCTCAATCTCAAAAAAACAGCCCCCCCAGAGCCCCAGATACCCACGGATCAATTCTCCATGATTTTCTATGAGAATAAATCTCCATAGGGAATAACAGAGTTCCCAGCAGGCATTTCCCTCCCCTCCCCCCGCTTTCTGACAACCCTGAAGTGGGGGGAGGGCCTCCAAACTGGGGGATCCCCTGCCCCCACCTGGGGATTGGCAACCCTAGATGTCCCCTACCCTGTGATTTCTTGCAAATCCCTCACCAATCACCTCCTAGTACAGGAATGTCGAACTCATTTGTTATGAGGGCCGGATGTGACATAAATGAGACCTTGTCGGGACGGGCCATGTGTGTGCCTATTTAAGATTAGGTAGCGAAGATATAAACTTTATAAAGGACACAGACAAACACAATTAAATTAAAAAAAAAACCCTTAAAACATGCTTAAAACGTTAGCACTCATTGGTCTTAAAGGTACTTTCTTTGTATTTCTCTCATGGGATCCAGGGAACTGGTCAAAGGAAGCTGTGACTTTTTCTTTCTTTCCCCAGTGGATGTGGGGGAACCTCAGCCAACAGAAGAGAGAGAGAGAGGCTTGGCTCAGTAGCTCTGCTGCGCAATTTAGAGGGCCTGGAAAAACAATCTCTGCTTTCCCCCCTTCCTCCCCAAGGGAGGAGCCTCAGCCAATGGAGAACACAAAGGCTTTGCTCTGTAGCTCCTGCGCGATCGAGCAAGCCTGGCAAAGCAAGCGGTGATGCGGAAGGAAGCAAGAGAGAGGGAGAAGGAAGTAGATGGCAGCCGGTTGCTTGGGGGCCTGATAGGAGCCTTCTGAGGGCCTGATTCGGCCCCTGGGCTGCACGTTCGACAACCCTGACCTAGTGTTCTTTGTTCTAGTACATTTCTATGTTGGTTAGCTGGTGCTGCTCAATTTTGTTTTTTCTTAATAGCCTGTTGACAGAAATTGTGTGTCCATTTCTGAAGCCAATGTGTCTAAAAGAGGGCTGTACAGCTGCAACGTTGGGAGTTCTCAGTGCTTCTCGGAGGTCTCTACAGCCCAGTGGCTTGGAAGGCCACAATTAAGGCCTCTAAACACAAGTTCCGGATCTCCCCTAGGAAAGGGGCTGAACCCCCTTGCAGACTCCTCAAGACAAGAGGTTTTTCACGCCTATTTGCCTGGACTCTTTTCAGTTAGAGATGCTGGGAATTGAACCTGGGACCTTCTGCTTACCGAGCAGATGCTCTGCCGCTGAGCCACCGTCCCTCCCCTTAAGGAATCTTGAACATATGAACATATAGAAGCTGCCCTCTACTGAATCAGAACCTCGGTCCATCAAAGTCAGTCTTGTCTACTCAGACTGGCAGTGGCTTTCCAGGTCCCAAGCAGAGGTTTTTCACACCTATTTGCCTGGACCCTTTTTAATTGGAGATGCTGGGGATTGAACCTGGGACCTTCTGCTTACTGAGTAGATGCTCTGCCGCTGAGCCACCGTCCCTCCCCTTAACGAATCTTGAAAATATTAACATATAGGCGCTGCCTTCTACTGAATCAGACCCTCGGTCCATCAAAGTCAGTCTTGTCTACTCAGACTGGCAGCGGCTCTCCAGGGTCTCAAGCTAAGGTTTTTCACACCTATTTGCCTGGACCCTTTTTAATTGGAGATGCCGGGGATTGAACCTGGGACCTTCTGCTTACCAAGCAGATGCTCTACCACTGAGCCACCATCCCTCCCTTGACTGGCAGCGGCTCTCCAGGGTCTCAAGCTGAGGTTTTTCACGCCTATTTGCCTGGACCCTTTTTAGTTGGAGATGCCGGGGATTGAACCTGGGACCTTCTGCTTACCAAGCAGATTGGCTTTTGAATTAGTCAGGCTCCAGTCTTAGGCTTTCTATCAACTCGGATAAGAGTGCAGTAGTTACAGCACCTCTTCTGTTACAATGGTGTAAAAGTTATGGCACCACAGGGACTTCTCTGCATATCTCCTCGCTGATCTTTGCCCCTTGCGGCGGTGGCACCCTAATGACATAGTGGTTTGGCCTATATTGCATGCTGCCGGTGCACAAGCATACTATGTTCCTGATGGCGGCAGACTTGGCCGTTGACTCGCAAAGACGGATTTAAATTAAGAGTGGGAAGCTACCAGCTGGGTATTGGGAAAATCTTTTTTTTTACAGTCGGAGTCGTTCAACCGCGGAATCAGCTACTGAGGGAAGGGGGGGAGCTCCCCCTCATTGGCAGCTTTTAAGCAGCAGCTGGATAACACTTGTCCAGAATGCTCCAGGGGTGTTAGGCCCCTGGAGTGCTCCTAACAGGCCATACCATACCAAACCTTTAATGGCATAACAGTTGCAAATAAAAATACACAGAATATAAACATTTAAACATTGGAGATAAAAGCAAAATGAAACGGAGCTTACAGATGCATTCGTACACGGTCGGATTTAAATTTAAGGATGTCAGCCAAAAATTTTGCCGCAGCCTCGCTAACCTCCCCCTCGGTATCGTTCGATAAATAACAACAGGGTGGCAGAATAGACTAATCTGGGGAGAAAGAAAGCTTGCAAAATAAATCTTTACGGAGATCATGGTAAAAGGAACAATCGAGCAATATATGCCGAATTGAGTCGGGAATATTCGCTCCATAGGAACAGAGTCTGTCGCCTAAAGGGACTCAACGATATCTCCCTTGTAAAATTTTGGAGGGAAACGCATGTAGTCTAGCCAACATAAATGCTCTGTGATGACTTGGAATGGTTAAGTCGGATAGATAATGGGGCATTTTGCTGCAGAAAACATAAAGACCTAAGGAAGCTGGGGAGCCAATATAAGGGTCTATAGGACGTAGTTTCGTTTCCTCCAACTCCAACAGTGTGGGCTTGCACAAGTGTGGGCCTGCAAAGGTATTTGAATGCCTTCTATGACTACTGTAATTGTAATTCACTCAATCAATTATGCCAAATCTAAAGTAGTTGTCTTTTCAAATTGCTGGCGCCCACAGAAATGGTTTATTGGCAACTCAACAACTGAACAAGCAAAAAATTTAAATACTTGGGGATCACTTTTAATCACAAGTTAAGCTGGGTCTCACATCGTAACAACACTGTCAACTTGGCTAAATGTTCGGTTGCTCAAATTAAAGTTTTTCTTTACAAGGGGCAATCAATTAGTTCCAGCAGCAATTAAGGTGTTCAAAGCTAAAATATATATTAAGGTGTTCGTCCCCCCGCCTTTGGCGGGGGAGGGCGGGATATAAAATTAAAGTTATTATTATTATTATTATTATTATAAAACGCTAGCCCAAATTCTCTATGGTATCCCTGTACGGATCTCAGCATTTACCAGGAAAGTGGAGGGCATTCAAACCTCATTCTTTAGACAAATTCTTGGTATGCCAAAATGTGTGTCCTACTTTGCTCCTATCAGGCCTTTGAGCAACTGGCTGCCATCTGCTTCCTTCTCCCTCTCTCTTGCTTCCTTCTGCATCACAGCTTGCTTCAGCAGGCTTGCTCGACCACACAAGAGCTACAAAGCCTCTATTTTCTCCATTGGCTAAGGCTCCTCCCTTGGGGAGAAATGGGGGGAGGCAGAGCTAGCTTTGCCAGGCTCTCTTAATCCCACAGCAGAGCTACTGAGCCAAGTCTCTCTTTCTTCTGTTGGCTGAGGCTCCTCCCCTTCCTGGTCCCCTGGGGAAGGAAGGAAGGAAAGAGCCAGAGCTTCCTGTGCCCAGTCAACTGGATCCCATGGGAGAGATTCAAAGCAAGCACCTTTAACACCAACAAGTACTAATGTTTTAAACACATTTTAAGTTTTTAAAAAATATTTAGTTGTGTTTGTCGTTTCCCACTCTGGGGTGACGTTGCTTTCGCAACGTTTTCACAGCAGACTTTTTTACGGGATGGTTTGCCATTGCCTTCCCCAGTCATCTACACTTTCCCCCCAGCAAGCGGGGCACTCATTTTACTGACCTCGGAAGGATGGAAGGCTGACTCAACCTGGAGCCGGCTACCTGAACCAGCTTCCACCGGGATCGAACTCAGGTCGTGAGCAGAGGGCTCTGACTGCAGTACTGAAGCTTTACCAATGTGCCATGGGGCTCTTATATCTCTGCTACCTGATCTTAATTAGGTTCATACATGGCCCAGCCCAACGAGGTCTATGTCATATCCGGCCCTCATAACAAATGAGTTCGACCAGGGCTTTTTTTGGTAGCCCAGCAGGGACTCATCTGCATATTAGGCCACACCCCCTGGCACCAAACCAGCTTGAACTGCATTCCTGCTCAATAAAAACTCTGAGTTCGACATCCCTGCTCTAGGCTCATTGGACAGGGAGTTGGTCTAGGTGGCCTCTATGGTCCCTTTCAGCTCTATGGTTCTATGATGACGTCATAGAGGGTACAAGCAAGTCATGTGCTCAGGCAGAAGAGCAGAGAGTGGAAGGAGACTACTGCTTGTGGGATCCAATGGAGAAGCCACCACCAAGGCAGGCGGTCCAAGCAGCTGGGCAGTGAGCAAATGCAGATGAGGAAAAAAGCAGGACTGTCTGTTGAGTACCAGATGATGGCTCAAGGCACTTAGAAGCAGGGCGATTTTTGTAAAAGGAACTCCTTTGCATATTAGGCCACACCCCCATGATGCAGCCCATCCTCCAAGAGCTTACAGTAGTAATAAGAGTCCTGTAAGCTCTTAGAAGAGTGGTAAAAAGTGGTGGCGCAGAGTGGTAAAGCTGCAGTACTGCAGTCGGAGCCCCTCTGTTCACGACCTGAGTTCGATCCCGGCGGAAGCTGGGTTCAGGTAGCCAGCTCCAGGATGACTCAGCCTCCCATCCTTCTGAGGTCGGTAAAATGAGTAGCCAGCTTGCTGGGGGGAAAATGGAGATGACTGGGGAAGGCAATGGCAAACAACCCTGTAAAAGGTCTGCTGCGAAAACGTTGTGAACGCAACGTCACCCCAGAGTCAGAAATGACTGGTGCTTGCACAAGGGACTATCTTTTTTTAAGCTCTTGGAGAATTGGCTACGAAGGAGTCCCTGCTACAAAAAAGCACTGCTTATAAGAGAAGAGAAGCCTTGAGGCAGGTAAACACTCACTGTGGGGCAGGATTAGTTCTCTGAGGCACATAAACAATTTCCATTCTGGGCCCGGAATCCAAGGGGAGAGGAGCCAGGGCTAGATAAAGGCTCAGACTGAGCCAACGGGGATACGTTTGGGCGAGGGAGGGGGCAGAGGCAAGCACAAAACCATAAAGAAAGCAGGAAAATGGGACTCAGAAACGGCTGGACAAAACACAGGCACGACTTCTGGATGAGGTAAGAGATGCACTAATGGCACTTAGGCAAGTTCCGCCGAAATGCTAAATGAGCGGACACATTACCGACAGCAGGGAGCGTCTATTGTGGGGGAAAGAGGCCATTGATGAGATTACCTGATGTTCCTAATTATGAACTGATCCTCTCTGAGTGCCGCTTTTTTTGAGGGCTTCAGGCTCATCCGGGAGCACTCCCCGCTACGGCGACATATCATAATGCAGATCCTCTTCTTCCCACGCAGACAAAGGATCCCCAGCATTACCCCCTTCCTTGCTCCCTGAAGTGGTTTACGACCGAAAAAAGTGAGACTCGTACACAGACCAATAAACAACAGTACAACAGACCCAGGTCAAGTTTTATCTTTTTTTTTTTTTGCCGTCGAGTCACAGCCGTGGGGTCTTCAAGGCAAGAGACATTCAGAGGTGGCTTGCCATTGCCTGCCTCCGTGTCATGACCCTGGTATTCCTCAATGGCCTCCCATCCAAATACTGATCAGGCCAACTCTACAGCATCAGAGATCTGGCTAGCTTGGCCTATCCAGGTCAAGGCGCCCAGGTCAATGGATTTTTAGAGTGCTGCCACAATGCAGCCGATTATAGAGCAGGGGTGTCAAACCTGCAGCCCCGGGAGCCGAATTAGGCCCCCGGAGGGCCTCCTGTCAGGCCCCCAAGCAACTGGCTGTCATCAGCTTCTTTCTCCCTCTCTCTTGCTTCTTAGTGAGAGCCAATTTGGTGTAGTGGTTAAGTGCGCGGACTCTTATCTAGGAGTGCCGAGTTAGATTCCCCACTCCTCCACTTGCACCTGCTGGAATGGCCTTGGGTCAGCCATAGCTCTCGTAGGAGTTGTCCTTGAAAGGGCAGCTGCTGTAAGAGCTCTCTCAGCCCCACCTACCTTGCAGGGTGTCTGTTGTGGAGCGGGGGAAGCTCTTGCAGAGTTGTCTTTGAAAGGGCAGCTGCTGTAAGAGCTCTCTCAGCCCCACTCACCTCACAGAGTGTCCGTTGTGGGAGGGGAGAGGTAAAAGGAGATTGTGACTGCTCTGAGACTCTGAGATTCAGAGAGCTCCCCGCTGCACAAGCACTCGGCCAGCCTCGCCGCCTTACCAGCCACTGCCACCACAGATTCCATCTCGCCACAGCGCAACCAGACAGTGGGTGCTGCGATCTGGAAGCACATGGAATCACAGAGTTGGATGGGACCTCCAGGGTCATCTAGTCCAACTCCCTGCACAATGCAAGAAATTCACAAATACCTCCTTCTCAATTCACAGCATCCGCATTGTTGTCAGATGGCCATCTAGCCTCTGTTTAAAAACCTCCAAGGAAGGAGAGCCCACCATCTCTCGAGGAAGCCTGTTCCACTGAGGAACCGCTCTAACAGTCAGGAAGTTCTTCCTAATGTTAAGCCGGAAACTCTTTTGATGCAATTTCAGACCGTTGGTTCTGGTCCTACCTTCTGGGGCCACAGAAAACAATTCCACACCATCCTCTATACGACAGCCCTTCAAGTACTTGAAAATGGTGATCATATCACCTCTCAGCCTTTTCGTCTCCAGGCTAAACATCCCCAGCTCCTTCAACCTTTCCTCATAGGACTTGGTCTCCAGACCCTTCACCATCTTCGTCACCCTCCTCTGGATCCGTTCCAGCTTGTCTATATCCTTCTTAAAATGTGGTGCCCCAAACTGAACACAATACTCCAGGTGAGGTCTTACCAGAGCAAAGTGATACCATCACTTCACGTGATCTGGACATCCAGACACACACACCTCGCTTCCACCTCCCACATGATTTGAAATGTGTGGGAGGGCGTCATAAGGGCCTGCCAATCAGCTGATCAGAGGAGCCCTTATTAGCAAGCGGAAAGGGCAGTGGCTCTCCTTTCTGTGCTTGCCAATTCATTGACGGGTTCCCCCCATCTGCCTTCTGGGAAAGAGGGTGCCCAATTTGGAACCCCTCCCAGGGTCACTCCCTTATGCGACTGCCTACAGTTGCCTAATGGACGTGCCGGCCCTGCTGATATGTAATCTATGAGGCTTTCTCAGGGCTCTTTTTCTAGCATGAGCAGCTCTGCATATTAGGTCATGAGCCCTGATGTAGCCAATCCTCTGAAAGCTTACAGGGCTCTTAGTCCAGGGCCTACTGTAAGCTCCAGGAGGACTGGCTACATCAGGGGGTGTGGCCTAATATGGAGAAGCTCCTGCTAGAAAAAGAGTCCTGAGCTTTCTCATGTAGCGAGTTGGGCCACCCCCTGACCTAGCTCTTCACCCT
>NC_083223.1:8242918-8392918 GCF_032191835.1 Heteronotia binoei
TAAGGCGGGAGGTACATTAAAGCAGGGGTCCCCAACCCCTGGGCCGTGGACCGGTACCGGCCCGTGGCCTGTTAGCAACCAGGCCGTGAGTTGTGTAATTATTTCATTATATGTTACAATGTAGTAATAATAATACCCCACCTTCCACTCCGAATCTCAGAGTGGCTCACAATCTCCTTTACCTTCCTCCCCCACAGCAGACAGCCTGTGAGGTAGGTGGGGCTGAGAGAGCTCTGACAGAAGCTGCCCTTTTAAGGACAACTTCTATGAGAGCTATGGCTGACCCAAGGCCATTCCAGCAGCTGCGAGCGGAGGAGTGGGGAATCAAACCCGGTTCTCCCAGATAAGAGTCCATGCACTTCACCACTACACCAAACTGGCTCTCCATTAGAGCTATTGCTGACCCAAGGCCATTCCAGCAGCTGCGAGCGGAGGAGTGGGGAATCAAACCCGGTTCTCCCAGATAAGAGTCCATGCACTTCACCACTACACCAAACTGGCTCTCCATTAGAGCTATTGCTGACCCAAGGCCATTCCAGCAGCTGCGAGCGGAGGAGTGGGGAATCAAACCCGGTTCTCCCAGATAAGAGTCCATGCACTTCACCACTACACCAAACTGGCTCTCCATTAGAGCTATTGCTGACCCAAGGCCATTCCAGCAGCTGCGAGCGGAGGAGTGGGGAATCAAACCCGGTTCTCCCAGATAAGAGTCTGCGCACTTCACCACTACACCAAACTGGAGGCGGTTTGCCATTGCCTGCCTCTGCTTAGTAACCCTGAACTTTTTGGTGGCCTCCTGCCCAAATACAAGCCAGCGAAATAACAGAGTGACTGCACAGTGATAGACCAAAAAAAACCCAACTGTGCCAAAACAATTACAGTCTCTATTAGGGACGGTGGCTCAGTGCTCGCTAAACAGAAGGTCCCAGGATCAATCCTCGGCATCTCCAAAAAAGGGTCAAGGCAATTAGGTGTGAAAAACCTCAGCTTGAGACCCTGGAGAGCCGCTGCCAGTCTGAGTAGACAATACTGACTTTGATGGACCCAGGGTCTGATTCAGTAGAAGGCAGCTTCATATGTTCATACATTTAACACAAATCCAGAGCTGGGTGATAACCTACAAGTGAGAGAAACTTCCACAGAACTTTCACTAATTTTTCCCACCGGTTTCCTGAAAGGTTTTTGCTAGGGGCTGCAGTTGAAGGGGGGGGGGGGGGAGCATTGAGATAAGTATGAAACAAGGCAGGCTCTGACCCACTCATAAAATGGGATGGATTTATTATCATCTTCCGTGGGCAAGGGGGCCCTTGTTGGGTTTTAAACTTCACTGTTACTCAGGAACACAGTGGGCAAAGCTAATTTTTATAGGGATTGTACTTTCCAGATAGCCCTGTGGTGCAGAGTGGTAAAGCTGCAGTACTGCAGTCCTAAGCTCTGCTCACGACCTGAGATCGATCCTGGCGGGAGCTGGGTTCAGGTAGTCGGCTCAAGGTTGACTCAGCCTCCCCTTCTTCCGAGGTCGGTCAAATGAGCACCCAGCTTGCTGGGGTGGGGGGGGTGTAGCTGACTGGGGAAGACAATGGCAAACCGCCCCGTAAAACATCTGCCGTGAAAACGTCATAAGGCGATGTCACCCCAGAGTCAGAAACAACTAGTGCTTGAACAGGGGACTACCAGGGGTCCATCTGGTCCAGCCTCCTGTCTCACACAGTGGCCAACCAGTTCTTCTGGAGGGCCAACAACAGGGCAGAGAGGCTGAGGCCTTCATAAGAACAGCAGAAGAGCCCTGCTGGATCTGACCAGTGAGGCTCCATCTAGTCCAGCCTCCTGTCTCACACAGTGGCCAACCAGTTCCTCTGGAGGGCCAGCAACAGGGTAGAGAGGCTGAGGCCTTCATAAGAACATCAGAAGAGCCCTGCTGGATCAGATCAGTGAGGGTCCATCTAGTCCAGCCTCCTGTCTCACACAGTGGCCAACCAGTTCCTCTGGAAGGACAATCACAGGGCAGAGAGAGGGATTCCTGACCTATTCTTCAGATTTTGGCTCACAATATTTCTACGCAGAGATTCTCCCTGACCTGCCACAACTTGGGCACTGCAAAATTCACATTCAATATGGTTTGCTAATATAGCGAACAAATGTAATCTGAGGCCTGTAATTAAATCAATGTAACTGGCAGACAACGCTGTTATCAACAGACATGATGCTGTTGGTTGCTTTCTTACTGCAGCCCAGAAGTTTGGAATGTAAAACACGGCAGCCAAATCTACTCCTTACGCAACATACCCGTTTTGAGGTCCCCCGTCGTTGATGACGTTTAAGTGGGCCAGCTGCCTCTTCAAATGGAGTTTGTAGCTTGCGTTTATTCGTAAAAAGAGCATCTAGGAGACAAAAGAAAGAAAGTGCTCAAGGTTTTATCCTCCTGAAGAATGCAGAATACTTAAATTTAATGTAGGCAGAGCAAGATGGGAAGCTGTGTTACAGGAAGAAGGAGAAGGAGAAGGAGGAGAAGGAGAAGAAGGAGAAGAAGAAAAAGAAGAAGAAGAGGATGAGGAGAAGGAGAAGAGGAGGAGGAGGAGGAGGAGAAGAAGAAGGAGAGGAGGAGGATGAGAAGGAGGAGAAGAGGAGGAGAAGAAGAAGAGGAGGAGAAGAAGAGGAGGAGGAGAAGGAGAAGAAGAGGAGGAGAAGGAGAAGAGGAGAGGAGGAGGATGAGAAGGCGAAGAGGAGGAGGAAAAGGAGAAGAAGAAGAGGAGGAGGAGAAGAAGAGGAGGAGAAGGAGGAGGAGAAGAAGAGGAGAAGGAGAAGGAAAAGAAGAAGAGGAGGAGGAGAAGAGGAGGAGGAGAAGGAGCAGGAGAAGAAGAGGAGGAGGAGGAGGAGGAAATTGGATTTACACCCTGCCCTTTACTGCTCAAAGGAGCCTCAAAGTGGCTTAGAATCACTTTTCCCTTCCCCTCCCCACAACAGACACCCTGTGCCCAGTGTTCCCTCTAAGCTGAGTTCGTGTGAGCTAGCTCACAATATTTTAGCCTCCAGGTCACACACTTCTGTCTCAGCTCAGGAAAAAATGGCCCTAGAGCAAACTAAGTTATGCAGTAGATCACAACTTTAATGCCAGTAGCTCACGAAGTAGCATTTTTGATCACAAGACTTCGCAGCTTAGAGGTAAATGGGGCTGAGAGAGCTGCTCTTGAGAGAACAGTGCTGAGAGAATTATGACCGACCCATGGTCACTCCAGCAGCTGCAAGTGGAGGAGTGGGGAATCCAACCCAGTTCTCCCAGACAAGAGTCCACGCACTTAACCACTACACCAAACTGGCTCTCTGACTGGCCCTAAGCTACCCACCGAGTGCCCACAGCAGAGTAGGGACTCGAACCTGGATCCTCGAGAACCTAGCCCTACACCAGGGGTTGCCATGGTGCCCACTGACATGCTTGGCACCAACCAAGCAGTCCGGTCTTTTGCCAAGCAGGACTTCTGATTGATCACTGGAGACCTCACCCGCTGTCCAGATTAAAATAACATGGTTTCAGTGGCAGCAACCGCAGCAGTATTGGCTTCATACTCTCTCGCCCGTCTGTTCTAGTCTTGTTCCTTAATCACACCCCTCCCCTCCCCTGCGTTGGGACTTCCTCTGCACGGGTGCCTTTGTCTCCCGCGGCAACCATCCTTGGGCTGCCACTGTGAGTCAGAATTCCGACGGTGCCCACTGGTTCGGAAGGGTTGGGGACCCCTACACTTCAAACCAGGGGTGTCAAACTCATTTGTTACGAGGGCCGGATCTGACATAAATGAGACCTTGTCGGGCTGTGTGTCATAAAACGTAAGGTCAGGTAGCAAAGATATAAACTTTGTAAAGGACATAAACACAATTAAAGATTTTTTTTTAAAAAAAAACCTTAAAACATGCTCAAAACGTCAGCACTTGTCGGTCTTCACGGTGTATCTCTCCCGTGGGATCCAGGGAGCTGGGCAAAGGAAGCTCTGGCTCTTTCCTTCATTTGTTCCTTCCCCAGAGGACCAGGAGGGGAAAGGAAGAGAGGCTTGGCTTAGTAGCTCTGCTGCGCGATTGAGAGAGCCTGGCAGCGCCAGTGCTAGGCAAATCACCCCACTGGCGCCCTCCCCCCTATTAAAAAATAGGGAAATTGAAGTGTGCCGAACTTAAAACTTCTCACATTTTTAATTTGCTGATTTTTAATTCCCCCCCCCCAAAATGTGATAAGTTATAAAAAAACCCTGCGAGAATAAGTGCTTGCCGGCCACGTTAGGAAGGAGGGTGGCAGGATGGGATGAGGTGGGAGGCCAAGTCGCACATCGGGGAGAGGGGGGTGGCTTGGCTTTGTGGAGGGCAGCTTGGTGACGGGAGAGGACAAGGCGACAGTGGTCAAGAGCCAGAGTCGGGGAGGGGATGCCCCGTGGTTTACCCTAGGCCAGGCGGCGCCCTAGGCGACTGCCTACGTTGCCTACTCCCACGCACCGGCCCTGGAGCCTGGCAAAGCAAACTGTGATGCAGAACAGTGCCGGGGAGCGCCAGTGCTAGGGAGTCAAAATCTTGGGGGCGCCCCTGGCTAATCATCTCAGAGTCGGAGCACCCCACCACCACCCAAAGCCCCCGCAGCAGCCTGCAGGCCCCTTCTCAAAAGCCCCTTTGACGAAGCTGCGGGGGAGAGGCAGAGGGAGGCAAACTTGGCGACAATGCCAGCAGCAGCCGCGCCAGGCAACTCGGGCAAAGAGCGGCTCAGTTGCTGGCTGTGTGCGGAGGCCGGGCAGGCTGCAAGCAGGGGGGGAAATGGGTGAGGGGGGAGTCAGCCTGGGGCCCCTACAGGTGTGCGGTCCCCTAGGCCAGTGCCTGCTTGGCCTAATTGTTAATCTGGCCCTGATGCGGAAGGAGCGCAAGGGAGAAGTACGGAGGCAAGATGCAATCAAAAACCCCAAATCCGTACAAAATTACTAGCCACTACGAAACGTAATAAGTTTCATTACGCAATCGACAGCAATTCGTAAACGATTTCATAGAATTCCAATAAATATATACAAAGCTGCCTCATATGAACATATGAAGCTGCCTTCTACTGAATCAGACGCTCGGTCCATCAAAGTCAGTATTGTCTTCTCAGACTGGCAGCGGCTCTCCAGGGTCTCAAGCTGAGGTTTTTCACCTCTATTTGCCTGGACCCTTTTGAATTGGAGATGCTGGGGATTGAACCTGAGACCTTCTACTTCCCAAGCAGATGCTCTACCACTGAGCCACCATCCCTCCCCAAATATATTAACATATGAAGCTGCCTTCTACTGAATCAGACCCTTGGTCCATCAAAGTCAGTATTGTCTTCTCAGACTGGCAGCGGCTCTCCAGGGTCTCAAGCGGAGGTTTTTCACACCTATTTGCCTGGACCCTTTTTTGGAGATGCCCGGGATTGAACCTGGGACCTTCTGCTTCCCAAGCAGATGCTCTGCCACTGAGCCACCGTCCCTCCCCAAAACATATGAACATATGAAGCTGCCTTATACTGAATCAGACCCTCAGTCCATCAAAATCAGTATTGTCTTCTCAGACTGGCAGCGGCTCTCCAGGGTCTCCAGCTGAGGTTTTTCACACCTATTTGCCTGGACCCTTTTTTGGAGATGCCAGGGATTGAACCTGGGACCTTCTGCTTCCCAAGCAGATGCTCTACCACTGAGCCACCGTCCCTCCCCTGATTGCATCCATGCTGTGAATTTAAACAAAGTGCTTGAGCAAGTGCAAAAGTTCACTCATAGGTTATTCCAAACGGAGCGGTCGTCCCAAGCGGTCCCTCCACGTGGATAGCCGCGGATAGCGCACGTTTCAGCGTGGCGACGTCTTGTACAGTCAACAGGCTCTCGACAAGTTTTTCTTTACAGAGCATCTAGCAGAAAGTCTCAAGGTTGGAGAAAAATCCCTGGAGAGACTTTGTTTAAATTCACAGCACTGATGCCATCGTGAAGTAACTTCGTATACATCGATTGGCATTCTATGAAATCATTTATGAATTGTTATTGATTGTGTACGAAAACTTACCACATTTAGTACTGACTAGTAATTCTGTACGGATTCTGTTTTTTGACTGACGCAGAAGGAAGCAAGAGAGGGAGAAGGAAGCAGATGAGAGCCGGTTGCTTGAGGGCCTGAGAGGAGCCCTTTCGGGCCTGATTTGGCCCCCGGGCCACATGTTTGACACCCCCTGCTCTAAATACTACGCCATACCAGCCTCCAGGTGGGACCTGGGGATCCCCTGGAATTATAGCTCATCTCCACTCCAGACTACAGAGATCAGTTCCCCTGGAGAAAATCGATGTTTTGGAGGGTGGACTCTGTGACGTTGTACCCCACTGAGGTCCCTATTTTCCCCAGACTCAATCCACAAATGGGGGATATTGGCTGTTTGTCTTATTGCATATACCAACCCATCTTATGGCAAACTATATGGATGTTCTAATCTCTTGAGAAACCATGCCCTCTGTTTCAACTAACAAGGCCAGAATGTTACCTAGATTTATGGCACTTCACACCTACGACAGCAGTCTGTTTTTTATCACCCGCCAGTGTTTTTCCAGCCCTGCTTTGTCCTAACACTAACAAACACGGATCCCTATTTGTGATTCTGCTAAAAACATTCCCATGATTCCACCCTGCCCACTTACATTACGTATTGCTGCTTGCCATTCCCATTTTGTCTGATGAAGTCTGCTTAAGAGCATACGGAAGCTCACATTCTAAATAAAACTTAGTTGGTCTTAAAGGTGCCACTTGTGTACTGCTTTGTTCAATCTACAAAAGTTTCTCAACCTGAATCTGGCAACCTCACCTCCCCACCTCTAGCCTGTCAGGAGACTCAGCAACCCTAGGCAGACTCCACTTTCAACGTAGATTTAGTAAGGCAAGACATTTACACCTGCACTCTTATACCACCCGTACTGTGGGATGGGTGCGTTCCCCTCTGCTCAGCAGTCTCTCCCTTCAGAAAGCTGATCCTCGGGGCTGATAACAAAGAGTCATGAAGAACAACAAGAAGACTGTAGATTTATACCCCACCTTTCTCTCTGAATCAGAGTCTCAGAGCAGCTCACAATCTCCTTAACCTTCCTCCCCCCACAACAGACACCCTGTGAGGTACGGGGTGCTGAGAGAGCTCTGACAGAGGCTACCCTTTCAAGGACAACTCCTGCAATAGCTCTGGCTGACCCAAGGCCCTTCCAGCAGCTGCAAGTGGAGGAGTGGGGAATCAAACCCGGTTCTCCCAGATAAGAGAGCTCTGGCTGACCCAAGGCCATTCCAGCAGCTGCAAGCGGAGGAGTGGGGAATCAAACCCGGTTCTCCCAGATAAGAGAGCTCTGGCTGACCCAAGGCCATTTCGGCAGGTGCAAGTGGAGGAGTGGGGAATCAAACCCGGTTCTCCCAGATAAGAGAGCTCTGGCTGACCCAAGGCCATTCCAGCAGCTGCAAGTGGAGGAGTGGGGAATCAAACCCGGTTCTCCCAGATAAGAGAGCTTTGGCTGACCCAAGGCCATTTCGGCAGGTGCAAGTGGAGGAGTGGGGAATCAAACCCGGTTCTCCCAGATAAGAGAGCTATGGCTGACCCATGGCCATTCCAGCAGCTGCAAGTGGAGGAGTGGGGAATCAAACCCGGTTCTCCCAGATAAGAGAGCTGTGGCTGACCCAAGGCCATTCCAGCAGCTGCAAGTGGAGGAGTGGGGAATCAAACCCGGTTCTCCCAGATAAGAGAGCTGTGGCTGACCCAAGGCCATTCCAGCAGCTGCAAGTGGAGGAGTGGGGAATCAAACCCGGTTCTCCCAGATAAGAGAGCTGTGGCTGACCCATGGCCATTCCAGCAGCTGCAAGTGGAGGAGTGGGGAATCAAACCCGGTTCTCCCAGATAAAAGAGCTATGGCTGACCCAAGGCCATTCCAGTAGCTGCAAGTGGAGGAGTGGGGAATCAAACCCGGTTCTACCAGATAAGAGAGCTCTGGCTGACCCATGGCCATTCCAGCAGCTGCAAGTGGAGGAGTGGGGAATCAAACCCGGTTCTCCCAGATAAGAGTGTGCTGACTTAACCACTGCACCAAACTGGCTCAGCGTGTCAGGGAAAGAGGTTATACTCTTGGCCTCCCAGCAAAGCTTGCTCGACTTTTCCAGGAATTATTGCAAAGATTCCAAAAGCAAAAACCTCGCCCAAGGTCTTTTTTTCCCCCATTTGGGAATATTTACAGGTGATTTGATAATGCAAGAAAGGCAGAATTTCACCTTGAGAGGCAATGCTTAGACCTTCGGACGAATTTTATGGTATGTTTATGTAACACTTTTACATAACAAACTTCTCAGTTAAAAATATCTCTCCCCCCCCCCCCGGGTGTGTGTGTGTTACGACAATAAGGTACAGTCAAAAGTCCATTTAGTGAGCAGGCGAATAACAAAGCCCAGCAATATCTAGCAACTGCTAAGTGATAAAAACAATAACAATGAGAGCGTTACTAAGACCATTAGAGAGGGGAGCCATGTCGGTCTGCAGTAGAAGAACTCGATTCCAGTCCCAAATCTGCCGTATTTGACTTTAATCTGCATTGTTTAAAAAGCGCTTTCTTTGACACGTCGAGTGACTAATGTTTAAAAGGGGCACCATTGTTGGGGTCTGCTTAGGGCTTCAAGTTGGCCGTGATCTGGCCCGGGGTCTCTGCAGGTGGTCAACCTGACGGTGCTCAGTCTCGGATTTCTGCCCGCGCAAGACGTAGTGCCAGGTATATTTCAACAACTCCCTCCTTTCCCAGTGATGCACATCTGCAACCAAATCATACTGTCGTTCCAGTAAAGACTGGTCTTCTGCCTTCTGATCTGGGTACCCCGGAAATGGAAAACAAGTACTTAATCTTTTGCAAACAGGACTGGGTTCTGCAAAGCTTCTCCTTCACTCTAGCCCACTGTGAAGAAGAAGACGACTGCAGACTTATACCCCGCCCTTCTCTCTGAATCAGAGACTCAGAGCGGCTCACAATCTCCTTTACCTTCCTCCCCCACAACAGACACCCTGTGAGGCGGGTGGGGCTGAGAGGGCTCTCTCAGAAGCTGCCCTTTCAAGGACAACTCCTGCGAGAGCTCTGGCTGACCCAAGGCCATTTCAGCAGCTGCAAGTGGAGGAGGGGGGAATTGAACCCGGTTCTCCCAGATAAGAGTCCCTGAGTAGAGGCCTTGTTCCTGGCATTCAGCTGCTCCAGGGAGCAGGAGAACAGAACGGCACCGGAAAAGCCACTCCCAACGGGCTCACCTGCGTTTGCTCCTCGGGGAGGAGCTCGTAGATTGCTTCGTGCATCTTCGCCATCTGTTTGCAGATGTTCCTGAAGCAGGTGGAGGGGACGGGGGCTTTGACCTCATACTGCAAAGAGAAAGGAAAGACTGCTGTGAAGACTGGAACTGCGGGCTGCCCACTTCCAGCGGGCAGAGAGAGGTCGCCTGCAATTACAACTGATCTCCGCCTGACAGAGTTGCATGCCCTTGGAGGAAATGGTGGCTCTGTGCGGTGGACTCTATGGGATTGGGCAGGAGTCGCCAAACTTGCCTAATGTAAGAGCCACGCAGAATACATGTCAGATGCTTGAGAGCTGCAGGGAGAAAGGGAGGGAAGGGAAGGAAGGAAATAAAGAAAGGGAGAAAGGGAAGGAAGGGAGGGAAAGGAGGGAAGGGAAGGATAGAAAGGAAGGAAGGGAGGAAAGGGAGGAAGGGGGGAAGGGAAGGAAGGAAGGGAGGAAGAGAGGGAGGGAGGAATGGAGGAAGGAAAGGAAGGAAGGAAAGGGAGGAAGAGAGGAAGGGAAGGGAGGGAGGAAGAGAGGAAGGAAGGAAGGAAGAAAGAAAGAAAGAAAGAAAGAAAGAAAGGAAGGAAGGAAGGAAGGAAGGAAGGAGGGGGAGGGGAGGGGAGAAAGAAAGAAAGAGGGAGAGAGAGAGAGAGAAAGAGAGAGAGAGAGAGAAAGGGAGGGAGGGGAGGAAAGGAACGGAACAGAGGGAGGAAGAGAGGAAAAAAAGGAAGAAAGGAAGGAAAGGGAGGGACGGAGGAAGGAAGGAAGGAAGAGAGGGAGGGAGGGAGGAAGGAAGGGAAGGAAGGAAAGGAAGGAAGGGAGGAAAGGAAGGAAAGGAAGGAAGGAAAGGGAGGAAGAAAGGGAGGAAGAGAGGAAAGGAAGGAAAGAAGGAAAGGAAGGAAAGAAAGAAAGGGAGAAAGAGAGGGAGGAAGGGAGGAAAGGAAGGAAAGGTAGGAAGGGAGGGAGTAAAGGGAGGGAGGGAGGAAGGGAAGAAGGAAAGGAAGGAAGGAAGGTAAATAGATGGGGGAGAGAGGTGAAAAGAAAGCAACTTTAAATGCATTCTCCAAGCTACTGGTTGGCTTGGCAAAGTTATTTAAAGAGATAAATGCCTTCTCCAAACTGGCTGATGAAGCTTCAAGAGCCACACGTGGCTCCCGAGCCGCAGTTTGGCCACCCCAGGTATTATGTACCAATGAGGTACTTCTGTGGGCCTTAACTCTTTCACTGAACCTCCAGGTATTTCCCAGCCCAGAGCTGCAAACATTACTGATACTTGGCCACTTTTTTCTTTTTTGGCTTTGTGTAAACAGCTGAAAGCATTTGGACTAAAAAAAACACACAGAAGCCCTTTGATGCTCTTCGTTTCCTGCCAACTGCTCAATTCTAAACTGCAGT
This sequence comes from Heteronotia binoei, assembly GCF_032191835.1. Taxonomy (NCBI): domain Eukaryota; kingdom Metazoa; phylum Chordata; class Lepidosauria; order Squamata; family Gekkonidae; genus Heteronotia; species Heteronotia binoei. The sequence goes on from NC_083223.1 coordinate 8,253,616, forward strand.
TTGCAGAACAGACCGTGCTGACCTGGAATGCTGCGGTTATTACCATAAGCTAAGATTTCATTCCGAGAAGTGCTAGGTATCTGCAGTGTGTGTGTGTGTCCGTGTCCAAGCAGATATCCCTCAAAGTCGTCCCATTTTGCAGAGACCAGCCTAGAGTTCGGTCTTCCTGACACCATAACAAAACCCCCCAAAACTGTCTTTTTAGATTAAAAAAAGAGAGAGAGAGAGAGAGCATCTTTCAATGGCAGTATTTTCCCCTGTCTACTCTGAGCGCAGCTGCTTTACGCAAAGCAAGATAAAACCTAATTCTACTCTCTGCCAGGTCTTATGTTGGAGATGTCAACACTTTGTCGGACGTCGGGCAAATTTCTGAACAGGTTCTTTGGAGCTGAACTGAACCTTTACGGTCCAGGCTTTGCCCCCAGTCTTGTCGCAGAGGTCAGCTCTGGTTAGTAGTTGGATGGGAAGCCGTCAAGGAAGCCCGGGGTTGCTACGCAGAGGCAGGCAACGGCAAACCACCTCTGCCCTGACCTGAATGGCTCCGGCTAGCCCAGTCTCATCAGATCTCAGAAGCCAAGCAAGGTAAGCCCCGGATAGCGATTGAATGGGAGACTACTGAGAAGTCCGAGGTTGCTACGCAGAGGCAGGCAATGGCAAACAACCTCTGCCCTGACCTGAATGGCCCAGGCAAGCCCTGTCTCATCAGATCTCTGACGCCAAGCAAGGTAAGCCCTGGTTAGTAACTGTGTGGGAGACTACTGAGAAGTCCGAGGTTGCTACGCAGAGGTAGGCAATGGCAAACCACCTCTGCCCTGGTCTGAATGGCCCAGGCTAGCCCAGTCTCATCAGATCTCAGAAGCCAAGCAAGGTAAGCCCTGGTTAGGACTTGGGATGAGAGACTAATGGGGAAGCCCAGGGTTGCTACGCAGAGGCAGGCAACGGCAAACCACCTCTGAACCTCTTTTTGCTTTAAAAACCCGACAGGGTTGCCATCAGCTGAAACCTGACTGTGCTTTCCACCACCAAATATTGTCATACGCTTTAGAATCAACAGGCCGCCGTTTACCACCGGACCCTGCAGTTGCTTTACTGCGTCACGTTGAAGACTGTTTCTCTGCCTCAGCTCGAGGGCATTATCAAAAGCTTGTTAACGGCTGCAAGACAATTGATCACGTCTTGCTGGAAAGCTTCCGTAGCCCTTGATATGAACGACCAGACGATGGGAATATGGAAAACGGCTCTCGCGTCTAAAACGACACATCAGACTAGAAGCCTAAATAAAAAAAAAGACTCAATCCCCCCTGTTCCTTTTAGCTGTGCCCTTTTCTTCCACAGAAATATGAACATTTCTATGACCGTGCTACTCTGGTGGTGAAAGTATTTGCACTCGGAATCCATCTTTCTTTATATGTACTTCAGACCTAGCTCATTCTCCATTCTACCCGATGCAGTATTTGATATAGAGCAGGGGTGGCCAATTTTGCTTAGTGTAAGAGCCCCGTGGCGCAGAGTGGTAAAGCTGCAGTACTGCAGTCTGAACTCTCTGCTCACGACCTGAGTTCGATCCCGGTGGAAGCTGGCTTCAGGTAGCCGGCTCAGGCTGACTCAGCCTTCCGTCCTTCCGAGGTCGGTCAAAGGAGTCCCCAGCTTGCTGGGGGGAAAGTGTAGAGGACTTGGGAAGGCAATGGCAAACCACCCCGTAAAAAAGTCTGCCATGAAAACGTTGTGAAAGCAGCGTCACCCCAGAGTCGAAAATGACTGGTGCTTGCACAGGAGACTACTTTTTTTTTTTTTTAAAGAGCCACATAGAATAAATGTCAGATTTTGAGAGTCTCAAGTAATAAATATGACACGTGTCTTTATTAAAACTCTTAATACTTTCTTTGCACAGAAAGATAAAATATTTATGTATGCACTTTACAACACAACCATGCTAGAAGGAGACCTTTTTTAAAAAACAAAAGCTGGGAATAACAGTCCCCATAAGACCAGCACAGGGAAATATTAGAGAATTGTTTTTTGGCACTAGTGGAACACAAATGTATCATATAAATCACTGACCACCGTTTGCACCATGATGCATCTGTCTTTGCCTTGACACCATGGTTACTAAATACAGCTTCTACAAGAGCTATGAAACAAAGAGGGAACCCTGCGCAGCCCTCTTTAATTCTATCCCTCCTTCCAGTGGCTCCCTTGGCTCTTGCACTCTCTTTCTGGGCGACCTCTGTGGTGGTGGTGAAGAGCTTACAAGCCTGCCTATTTCCCCCTTCACCACTTCACACATGGCAAAAGTAGTCACCTACCTATGGATAAGCGCTCAGAGGCTGACTGAGGCCCCGATGCTAAGCACACTTACTTTAGACATTACCTACTTTACACTTATCTTTGCGGCCAAAATGCAACCTGCCTTACTGTAAGAAATCACCACCTGACTATATTAACTCGTAGCATGCGAGGAATTATTTTATAAAATTATGCCCTGGAATACACTGCTGAGAAATTGCAGAGGTCCTATATCAGGGGTGGGGAACCTTTTTTCCGCCAAGGACCATATGGATATTTATAGCATCACTCGCGGGCCATAAAAAATTATCAACTTAAAAAACAGTGCTCCAGGAAGATTGATTCAGGCCAGCAAAATTAATGCAAATAATTGTTTTTCTATATGAAGTCATGTGGGGAGAGTCTAATCTGACACACACACATAGCCCGCCGCCCTAGGCAAATGCATAGGTCCAGGGCTTTTTTGTAGAAAAAGCCCAGCAGGAACTCAGTAGCATAGACCACATCCCCTAATATTAGCATATTAGGCCACACCACCTGGGATAATCACGTGCAACTGAACTGTGACAGTCACTTTTCCAGGCCCTGCAGCAATTCTGGCCGGCCAGCCAGGCCCCAGGGAGGCTGTCGCACAGTAAATCTGGGCCCTGTGATCCCTGCCTGGCCCTGAGGAGGCTACCGCACAGTGTGGCTGGGCCCCACAATCCTCACTGGCCAGCCAGGCCCCAAGGGGGCTGCCACATGGCTCAGTTTGGCCCAGCAATCCCCGGGGGCCACACCAAGTGACCTCGAGGGCCGTATACGGCCCTCGGGATGGAGGTTCCCCATCCCTGCTTTAGCCATTACGAACTTTACACCTGTTTATCTTTGCGGCCAAAAGGCAACCTGCCTTACTGTAAGAAATCACCAGCTGACTCGTAGCAAGCGAGGAGTTATTCTATAAAATTAGGCCGCATGTTCTGGAATACACTGCTGAGAAATTAAAGAGGTCCTATACACTTGCCAGCTTAGAATTCTGCCTCAAACAAAGAGCTCTGATGTGACTTAAAAGGCATATTTATATCTTCCAGCAATTACCTTGGAGAGCAGCTTGTCAAATAAGCTATCCATTATGGCTACGAGTTTGGCTGAAATTTCAGCTATGTGGTCGTGATAATCCTGGAATAAAACAAACAAACGAGCATTTATTATTCAGTGAACACATGAACACATGAAGCTGCCTTCTACTGAAGGAGACCCTGGGTCCATCAAGGCCAGTCCTGTCTGCTTAGACTGGCAGCAGCTCTCCAGGGTCTCAGGCTGAGGTCTTTCCCATCCCCTACTGCCTGGTCTTTTTAACTGGAGATGCCAGGGATTGAACCTGGGACCTTCTGCATGCCAAGCAGAGGCTCTACCAATGAGGAGGAGGAGGAGAAAAAACTGGATTTATATCTCACCCTCCACTCCAAATCTCAGAGTGGCGAAGAAGAAGATATTGGATTTATATCCCGCCCTATACTCTGAATCTCAGAGTGGTCACAATCTCCTCTACTTTCCCCGCCCCCCTGCAACAACAGACACCCTGTGAGGTAGGGGGGGCTGAGAGAGCTCTGACAGAAGCTGCCCTACACTTTCAAGGACAACTCCTACGAGAGCTATGGCTGAACCAAGGCCATTCCTGCAGCTGCAAGTGGAGGAGTGGGGAATCAAACCCAGTTCTCCCAGATAAGAGTTCGCACACTTAACCACTACACCAAACTGGCTCTCTGAAAGCGGGAATTGGAAATACCTTGGCAATCAGAGAGAGGGAACTGGAAATACCTTGGCAATCAGAAAGAGGGGACTGGAAATACCTTGGCAATCAGAATGAGGGGACTGGAAATACCTTGGCAATCAGAAAGAGGGGATTGGAAATACCTTGGCAATCAGAAAGAGGGGATTGGAAATACCTTGGCAATCAGAGAGAGGGAACTGGAAATACCTTGGCAATCAGAAAGAGGGGACTGGAAATACCTTGGCAATCAGAAAGAGGGGATTGGAAATACCTTGGCAATCAGAAAGAGGGGATTGGAAATACCTTGGCAATCAGAAAGAGGGAACTGGAAATACCTTGGCAATCAGAAAGAGGGGATTGGAAATACCTTGGCAATCAGAAAGAGGGGATTGGAAATACCTTGGCAATCAGAAAGAGGGGACTGGAAATACCTTGGCAATCAGAAAGAGGGGATTGGAAATACCTTGGCAATCAGAAAGAGGGGACTGGAAATACCTTGGCAATCAGAAAGAGGGGACTGGAAATACCTTGGCAATCAGAAAGAGGGGATTGGAAATACCTTGGCAATCAGAAAGAGGGGACTGGAAATACCTTGGCAATCAGAAAGAGGGGATTGGAAATACCTTGGCAATCAGAAAGAGGGGATTGGAAATACCTTGGTAATGTGATCGAAATGCCTCAGCATGCTGAACTGTTTGGGCTGCAGGCGGGATTCGAAGTGTGCTCGGATAACGGGAATATAGTGTACAATCAGCTGCAGGCAACGGGACGAGAGGGCTGTGGGCGGAGAGGAAAAAAAAAGAGGAAGGAGATCAGAACACAAGAGCTGCCATTATTCCAAGAGAGGCCTCCCTATGAAGGATGCTCGGAACAGAAGAAGAAAAGATACACGGCAGTCAATGCAACCTCTTAATTAACGGTCACTTCTATTTCAGAGGGCCACCTACGGCTGTGTCTTCTAACTTGGGGGTGAGGATCAGTGTTCCCTCTATGCTGAGTTAGGGTGAGCCAGCTCAGTTTTTTAGCCTCTGGCTCACGCATTTTTGTCTTAGTTCCGCCTTTTCAGGAAGGATGGCCGCTGAGCACAGCAATTGATGCAGCGCATCACCGCTTTAACGCCAGCAGCTTGCAAAGTAGAATTTTTGCTCACAAGACTCCACAGCTTAGAGCCGGGGTGTCAAACACACAGTCTGGGGGCCAAATCAGGCTCCTGGAGGGCTCCTATCAGGCCCCCAAGCAACTGGCTGTCATCTGCTTCTTTCTCTCTATATCTTGCTTCCTTCTGCTTCCTTGCTTTGCAAGGCTTGCTCAATTCATAAGAACATAAGAGAAGACATGTTGGATCAGGCCAATGGCCCATCTAATCCAACACTCTGTGTCATACAGTGGCCAATATATGTGTGTGTGTGTATACATACACACACACACACACACACACAAGAGCTACAGAGCAAAACCACAAGAGCTACAGAGCAAAACCTCTATTTTCTCCATTGGCTGAGGCTCCTCCCTTGGGGAGGAAGAGGGGGAGGCAGGGCTCGTTTTTCCAGGCTTTCTCAATCACACAGCAGAACTACTCAACCAAGCCACTCTTCCTTCTATTGGCTGAGGCTCCTCCCCTTCCTGGCCCCCTGGAGAAGGAAGTTAAGAGCCAGAACCTCTTTTGCCCAATTCCCTGGATCCTATGGGAGAGACACAAAGAAAGCACCTTTAAGACCAACGAGTGCTAATATTTTAACCATATTTAATTTTAAGTTTTTTTTTTAAAACACCTATATTTAATTGTGTTTATATCTATATTTAATAAAGTTTATATCTCTGCTGCCTAATCTTAAATAGCTACACACATGGCCTAGACCGACAAGGTCTCATTTATGTCAGATCCAGCCCTCATAACAAATGAGTTCGACACCCCTGGCTTAGAGGGTACATTGGTGAGGGTCCAAAAGTGCATTACAAAGCCTCTGAAACTGCAGGCCAACCCTCCTTAACGGCCACCCCTGCCCTTTCTGTTGCTCTCTCTTGTATTTTGGGAGCCAAGATCTAACCCTGGAAACAATATGTTTCGTCTCATATATTCGTTGATCATTTCCCTTCACTGCTTATACACATGGATCTAGTATAACATGTGATGGTTAGCAGGAGGAACAGAGCAAATAATAGAGAAACAGAAGGTGGTCAGAGGCCGGAATGTAACCTCCACAGGCAAAGGCTGAGTAGATAAATTATGTGCCTACCATCTTCTTCTCACTTTGACACAGAGAGAACTCTAGCCTTCTGTGTCATTCCTCAGAGGATACCAGTCACAGCTGCTGGCGAAACGCCAGGTTCTACAGTGCCAATACCATGGCCACACAGCCTGGAAAATCTCCAGCAACTAATGAACTCCGGCTGTGAAAGCCTTTAACGACTTACATATGCACCTCACTTTTCCTCTTGGATCAAGGAGGCTTAATACAGGTCTCAGATTTAGCAGGAGCTCACAAGAGCATAGCTCCTGAACCTTTCTGACGGTTTCCCCTCTTCCTCTCCACCTACCTTATCCATTGAATAGTAGGTGGATTAGGAGAGCGGGCAGCCAGCCAGCCCCCAGCGGCTTTGCCACGCCCCCAGCAGTCCTCATTAATCCCTGGAGAAGCCCCCGCCCCACCCTTCCTCATGTGATTTTGGTGTTGGTGGCTTGCCAGCCTTTTGACTGGAGGGGTGGGTGGCCAAGGAGAGCCCCAGGCAAGCGAGGCCTGCCTGGGCTGGCTGGCTGGATCTCTAGCCAGCACAAGCAGGCCTCGCTTGCCTGGGGCTCGCCTTTCTTGCATTGGGTTGCTTTTGGTTGGGGCCGGCATATGCTAATGAGTTATGCTAATGAACTCTGCCACCTATTTTTCTACAAAACAACCCCTGGCTTTATAACAACGTACTAACCGTATCCCACACAAGTGGATTTGACTGCTTCCAACAAATCCGAAATGAAACCACTTTGCTAAGACACAACTCGCAGCCTGCTCTTCCCCTTGGCCAAAAGGCTAGGAACAGTTTTCATTTCTCTTGGAAATTTCAAAGGGAATTCATCGTTCGGAGGAAAGCTTGATGGTTGAGTCCGTACCTAAGTTTTTTGTAGTTATCGTTTTCAAGCCGACCACTTGCAACGCACCGGCGCCCAGCACCAGCTGACAACTTCTGGAGTTGAAATACTAGATGGGGAAAGGAAGGATGCAAACAGTCACAAGAGATCAACGTGAAAGGGAAAGAACATGAGAGAAACCATGCTGGATCAGGCCCATGGCCCATCCAGTCCAACACTCTGTGTCACATAAGAACATAAGAGAAGCCATGTTGGATCAGGCCAGTGGCCCATCCAGTCCAACACTCTGTGTCACATAAGAGAAGCCATGTTGGATTAGGCCAATGGCCCATCCAGTCCAACACTCTGTGTCACATAAGAACATAAGAGAAGCCATGTTGGATCAGGCCAGTGGCCCATCCAGTCCAACACTCTGTGTCACATAAGAACATAAGAGAAGCCATGTTGGATCAGGCCAGTGGCCCATCCAGTCCAACACTCTGTGTCACATAAGAACATAAGAGAAGCCATGTTGGATCAGGCCAGTGGCCCATCCAGTCCAACACTCTGTGTCACATAAGAGAAGCCATGTTGGATCAGGCCAGTGGCCCATCCAGTCCAACACTCTGTGTCACATAAGAGAAGCCATGTTGGATTAGGCCAATGGCCCATCCAGTCCAACACTCTGTGGCACATAAGAACACAAGAGAAGCCATGTTGGATCAGGCCAGTGGCCCATCCAGTCCAACACTCTGTGTCACATAAGAGAAGCCATGTTGGATCAGGCCAGTGGCCCATCCAGTCCAACGCTCTGTGTCACACAGTGGCCAAAAAACCCAGGTGCCATCAGGTCCATCAGTGGGGTCAGGACACTAGAAGCCCTCCCACTGTGCTCCCCCCCGCAAGCACTCAGAATACAGAGCATCACTGCCCCAGACAGAGAATTCCAACAACATACTGTGGCTAATAGCCGCTGATGGACCTCTGCTCCATATGCTTATCCAATTTGTGCAAGAAGTATCTGAAGAAGCAAGCAGTGACTCGTGAAAGCTCCTTCCCTGCCACAAATGTTGTTAGTTTTTGTGTTGCTACGGGACTCTTGCTTTTTTCTGCTACCCAGAGACAGATTAACATGGCGATCCATCTTGATTTGCGCAAGAGTATTCCCCCCCCCCCCCCGCCCCCGGATAAATCGGTGCAGCTTTAAAGGTTCAAGATGTTAAAAGGCCATCGGGAATACTCAGACAGACACGCTGACAAGCTTTCAGAAGCCTTGCAGGGTCTGACTCTCATCCGCAGCTGGGTGTGGCTCAGCAGAACTTCCTTTCGTGGTTAGCGGGGTCTGCCACAGTGGAAACCTCGCCCACAACTACCCACTGACCTGGATGACCCAGGCGACCCTCATCTCACAAGATCCTGGAAACTAAGCAGGGTCAGCCCTGGGGAGGACTTTGAGGGGAGACCACCAAGGAAGTCTGAAGATGATGATGATACTGGATTTATATCCCGCCCTACATGCGGAATCTCAGAACCGCTCACAAACTCCTTTCCTTTCCCCACAACAGACACCCTGTGAGGAAGGTGGGGCTGAGAGAACTCTGACAGAAGCTGCCCTTTCAAGGACAACTCTTGTGATAGCTATGGCTGACCCAAGGCCATCCCAGCAGCTGCAGGTGGAGGAGTGGGGAATCAAACCTGGTTCTCCCAGATAAGAGAGCTCTGGCTGACCCAAGGCCATTCCAGCAGGTGCAAGTGGAGGAGTGGGGAATCAAACCCGGTTCTCCCAGATAAGAGAGCTCTGGCTGACCCAAGGCCATCCCAGCAGCTGCAGGTGGAGGAGTGGGGAATCAAACCTGGTTCTTCCAGATAAGAGAGCTATGGCTGACCCAAGGCCATTCCAGCAGGTGCAAGTGGAGGAGTGGGGAATCAAACCCGGTTCTCCCAGATAAGAGAGCTCTGGCTGACCCAAGGCCATTCCAGCAGGTGCAAGTGGAGGAGTGGGGAATCAAACCCGGTTCTCCCAGATAAGAGAGCTCTGGCTGACCCAAGGCCATCCCAGCAGCTGCAGGTGGAGGAGTGGGGAATCAAACCTGGTTCTTCCAGATAAGAATCTGCACACTTAACCGCTACACAAAACTGGATCTCTCATATATATCAGATTTATATCCCGCCCTTCTCTCTGAATCAGAGTCTCAGAGTGACTTACATTCTCCTTTATCTTCCTCCCCCACAACAGACACCCTGCGAGGCAGGTGGGGCTGAGAGGGCTCTCACAGCAGCTGCCCTTTCATGGACAACTTCTCTTTTTTATCTCACACTGTCTTGACATTTTCAGTGAGTTATCTACCACGACCCCAAGATCTCTCTCGGTCAGTCTCTGCCAGTTCACACCCCATCAACTTGTAAACACACACAGTGTTTTAGCCATATAACGGGATTTAAGGAGATGAAAAAGGCAGTGCTGAGCAGGAAGGAAGGAACATGGAGAAAGAAAAAATTATTGGTGAAGAGGACTAAGTGGAAACAGGGACGAAACGGAGAGTGGAAGGAAAGCCAGGGGAATAGGAAATCAGTCCTGCAATTCAGTGAAAGCCTCTAACCAAATGTTGTAGCCGCTTTATAACTTGTTACCTATGAACCCCTTCCCATTTGTGCCGCGTACAGAGGAATCTTTTTTGTTGCTGTTGCTGTCAAACCACAGCAGAATTAGGGCCACCTCCTCATGGCGCTTTCAAGGCAAGAGGCAAACGGAGGTGTTTTGCCACAGCCTGCCTCTGTGTAGCAACTCCGCACTTCCTTGGTGGTCTCCCGCCCAAAGACTAACCAGAGCTGATCCGGCTTGGCTTCTGAGGTCTAACAAGACTAGGCTACCCGGCGGCCCATATTTAACTTCTGAGGTTTGATGAGGCTAGGCATTTAGTTTGCCACCGCCTGCCTTTGTGTAGCTGTCAGCAGAGAATGGGAGCACGAAGGTAAAGGCAGCTGTAGGATAACGACACTCTCGGTTCATGTAGAAAAATATGCAGGATGGATTCAGTATGTTGTTGTTGTTGATGTTCAGTCGCACAGTCGAGTCCGACTCTTTGCGACCCCATGGACAAAGTCACGCCAGGCCCTCCTGTCTTCCACCATCCTCCGAAGTCTGCTCACATTCGTGTTCGTTACATCAGTAACGCTGTCCAGCCATCTCCTCTTTTGCCATCCCCTTCTTCTTTTGCCTTCTGTCTTTCCCAGCATCAGGGTCTTCTCCAGGGAGAGCTCCCTTCTCATTGGGTGGCCAAAGTATTGGAGCTTCAGCTTCAGCATCTGAGCTTCCAGGGAACGGTCAGGGTTGATTTCCCTTAGGACTTACTGATTGGATCTTCTTGCAGTCCAAGGGAAGATTCTTCTCCAGCACCACATATCAAAAGCATCTATTCTTCTGCGCTCGGCCTTCCTTATGGTCCAGCTCTCACAGCCGTACATTACTACTGGGAATCCAGTAGGATTCGGTATATATTCAGACTGTTCCAAAATATATGTCCTCTTATGAATATCTCAGTGGTACAGACAAAAAACCGTCTTGTGCACACAACACTCCTACAGTCCAAAAAAAATCAAAATCAAAATTGATTAAAGTCCAACTAATCATAAAAGAACCGGCCCGTTTCGTTTCGGGGAAAACCCTACTTCAGGGGGCCGTCTTTTATATTCCAACGAGAGATTCTATATAAAATATTAATTTGGAAGGCCAAGATATGAAGTGTGGCGCTACAACGCTACTGAACCCACAAATATAAAAGGGTGCTCCCCCGAAACGAAATTGGACCAGTTCTTTTACGATTTTGATTTTTTTTTTCGGACCATAGGAGTGCTGTGTACAAGACGGTTTTTTGCCTGTACCATTGAGACATTTGTAATAGGACATCTATTTTGGCATAGACTGAATATATACCAAACACATCCTTTTCTCTACACAAAGTGAGAGTGTTGTTATTCCACAGCTGCCTCTGTGTAGCAGCACCCCTGGCCTTTCTTGGTGATCTCCCAGCCAAGTACTAACCCCACCTGGTTTAGCTTCTGAGATCTGACGAGGTTGGACTACAGCGGGGTGCCCAGATCAGGGGACCACGATCGTTAGGGGCTGAGTTGAAGAGTTCGCCGGATGCAAGCGCAAAACAATTCACGGCACCGTATCAAAGGCTCCCCGCCATTCCCGGCATTTTAGGACGGATCTGGGAAGACTTCCGTACCTTCAGCAAATCAGAGAGACGAGTCAGCATGTCAGTCGCTATGGAAGGAATGTTGTCCACACACTGGCAATACTCCAGGATGATCCTGATCAGCAGCAAGACGGTCCTAGAAGAGACAGCAGCACCGTCCCTGTTAGACCGCACTAGTCAAACGTTTGCTTTGCCCAATGAAGCAAGAAAGGGCGATTCTACCCAAATCCTTTCTCTTGAACATATGAAGCTGCCTTATACTGAATCAGACCCTCGGTCCGTCAAAGTCAGTATTGTCTTCTTAGACTGGCAGCGGCTCTCCAGGGTCTCAAGCTGAGGTTTTTCACACCTCTTTGCCTGGACCCTTTTTTGGAGATGCCAGGGATTGAACCTGGGACCTTCTGCTTCCCAAGCAGATGCTCTACCACTGAGCCACAGCCCCATTCGTGGCTCTCCAGGATCTCAAGTTGAGGTTTTTCACACCTATTTGCCTGGACCCTTTTTTGGAGATGCCAGGGATTGAACCTGGGACCTTCTGCTTACCAAGCAGATGCTCTACCACTGAGCCACAGCCCCATTCATGGCTCTCCAGGGTCTCAAGTTGAGGTTTTTCACACCTATTTGCCTGGACCCTTTTCTAGTTGGAGATGCCGGGGATTGAACCTGGGACCTTCTGCTTCCCAAGCAGATGCTCTACCACTGAGCCACAGCCCCATTCATGGCTCTCCAGGGTCTCAAGCTGAGGTTCTTCACGCCTACTTGCCTGTGCCCTTTTTAGTTGGAGATGCCGGGGATTGAACCTGGGACCTTCTGCTTACCAAGCAGATGCTCTGCCACTGAGCCGCCATCTCTCTTGCTGCCCACCCCCCCCCCCACCGGTGCCATTAGATGGCATTTTGTGTCCGAAGTGTCCTTGGAGGAAGAGGAGGAGGGGATGATGATATTGGATTTATATCCGGCCCTCCACTCCCAAATTTCAGAGGGGTTTATCTTCCTCCCCCACAACAGGCACCCTATGAGGTGGATGGGGCTGAGAGAGCTCTCCCAGAAGCTGCCCTTTCAAGGACAGCTCTGCGAGAGCTATGGCTGACCCAAGGCCATTCCAACAGGTGCAAGTGGAGGAGTGGGGAATCAAGCCCGGTTCTCCCAGATAACAGTCCGCGCACTTAACCACTACGCCAAACTAGCTCTCATCTTAAAAGATGTTCTCTTCCAGTAACCAAATCGATATTCAAAATTCAACCCAGCGAAGGGGTGGGGAAAGTAACTACTAACACATCTTACCCAACTACAGCGTATTTCTGACCGTCGACAACAAGGAAGTCTGTTGGCTTTCTTTCTTCAGGAGCTAAACAGTGAGAGAAAAAGAAAGGGGGAAAATAATCTAGAACTAAAAACAAGAGCTTAGGAACACTATAAACGTCTAATATGAGGAAAACGAGGATAAACTTCCATTTTCAGGTCTTCGCATTCCTGTTTTGCAGCACTGATATTCGAGCTTCTATTTTCTTTTGAGACATTAACACCACTCACAGTGCAATCCTGGGCAGCTCCTCCGGTTTGTACCCACTGAATTACACAGACCAAGGCCAGAATAACTGCATGGATTGCCCTTGTCCCAGGCACACAGATAAAGCAGTTTGTAACAGCCCCAGACTGTCTGGCACCCTGGGCAAGCCTAATTTCTGGTGCTCCACGCTTCACTGATAACACACCTGAGTCACATGGAGGGGGCACCCAATTTGGTACCCTTAGAAGGCCAGCGCCCTATGCGATCACCTAGTTTGCCCAGTGGGCAGAGCCGGCCGTGTTAACAGTTCTCTCACTCATTTTATTTACAAAATTGTGGAGAACCTTATTTCTTTGCATAAGGGTTCTCCACAGTATTTATAGATAAGATGAGACAAAACTGGATTTTAAAATGCGCTTTTGTGAGACCATGGAGTCTATTTACTTCCCACAGGAAGTCAACTCTTCTGGGTTAGACGCTATAGATCAGCGATTTCCAACCTTTTTGGCACCAGGAACTGGTTTTGTGGAAGTCAATTTTTCCACGGATCAGGGGGCGGGTGGTTTCAGGATCATACAAATGTGTACTTTATTTCTATTAGTTTTAAAGCATATTAAAACCCATTTTAAAACCCAGTTTTGTCTCATTTTATCTATAAATCTGTGGAGAACACTTATGCAAAGAACTAAAGTGTGGTGGTTAAGCGTGCAGACTCTCATCTGGGAGAACCGGGTTTGATTCCCCACTCCTCCACTTGCAGCTGCTGGAATGGCCTTGGGTCAGCCATAGCTCTGGCAGAGGTTGTCCTTGAAAGGGCAACTGCTGTGAGAGCTCTCTCAGCCCCACTCACCTCACAGGGTGTCTGTTGTGGGGGAGCAAGATAAAGGAGATTGTAGGCCACTCTGAGTGGAGGGCGGAATATAAATCCAATGTCGTCTTCTTCTTTGGTGCAGTGGTTAAGTGCGCAAACTCTTATCTGGGAGAACCGGGTTTGATTCCCCGCTCCTCCACTTGCAGCTGCTGGAATGGCCTTGGGTCAGCCAGAGCTCTCTTATCTGGGAGAACCGGGTTTGATTCCCCACTCCTCCACTTGCAGCTGCTGGAATGGCCTTGGGTCAGCCATAGCCCTGGCAGAGGTTGTCCTTGAAAGGGCAGCTGCTGTGAGAGCTCTCTCAGCCCCACCCACCTCACAGGATGTCTGTTGTGGGGGGAGGAAGGGAAAGGAGATTGTGAGCCGCTCTGAGACTCTGAAATTTGGAGAGGAGGGCAGGATATAAATCCAATGTTGTCTTCTTATTACTACACTGTAATATACAGTGAAATAATTATACAACTCATGGCCCGGTTGCTAACAGGCCACAGACCAGTACTGGTCAATGGCCAAGGGGGATTGCTGAGCCCTGCTTTAGATCACAGGTCAGATGTTTTATTTTATGCGTTGCTGATGGATGCCTTCGTCGCCTCTTCTGAAGGCTGCGTACAGAAGGTAGAACCAGCCACTAACTGCTTTGAGGCAGATTAATCGTACCAAGAATGGGCTACCTGTAAAGAGAAGGGCTCCTAAAGCGTTTCCATCATCACTTGGAAAACCGAGAGAAACTGAGCGATGGCCTCGGGAACGGCTGAACCAATCAGGCAACCAGAAGAAGGAGACCGTAGATTTATACCCTGCCCTTCTCTCTGAATCAGAGTCTCGGAGTGGCTTGCAATCTCCTGTATCTTCTCTCCCCACAACAGACACCCTGTGAGGTGAGTGGGGCTGAGAGAGCTCTGACAGCAGCTGCCCTTTCAAGGACAACTCCTGCGATAGCTGTGGCTGACCCAAGGCCATTCCAGCAGCTGCAAGTGGAGGAGTGGGGAATCAAACCCGGTTCTCCCGGATAAGAGTCCACGCACTTAACCACTACACCAAACTGGCTCTCATTAAAGAGATTTATATCCCACCCTCAACTCCAAATCTCAGAGGCTTAGAGTGGTGTACAATCTCCTTTACCTTTCTCCCCCACAACAGACACCCTGTGAGGTGGATGGGGCTGAGAGAGCTCTCCCAGCAGCTGCCCTTTCAAGGACAACTCCTACAAGAGCTACGGCTGACCAAAGGCTACTCCAGCAGCTGCAAGTGCAGGAGTGGGGAATCAAACCCTGTGAGGTGGGTGGGGCTGAAGAGGGCTCTAACAGCAGCTGCTCTTTCAAGGACAACCTCTGCCAGAGCTATGGTGACCCAAGGCCATTCCAGCAGGTGCAAGTGGAGGAGTGGGGAATCAAACCCGGTTCTCCCAGATAAAAGCCCGCACACTTAACCACTACACCAAAATGGCTCTGGCTATGGACAACCAGTCCTCTGTGGTTGGGGTCGCCAAGAAGGAATTCCCACAACTAAAGCATTTCTCCGTGATCCGTACCCACAATGAGGCCCTCTAATTCCATCTGTTTTATTCTTTGTCCCAGCAATGTGGCTTTGTAGTTAGGAGTACGCTCGATTCCTTTTAAGCTCCTGCTGTCCCACAGCCATGCTGAGATGGCCCAGGCTAGCCTGATCTAGTCATGCCTCGGGAGCTAAGCAAAATCGGCCCTGCTTGGTATTCGGATGGGAGACTACCAAAGTATGGAAAAGTATTCGGATGGGAGGCTACCAAAGTATGGAAAAGTATTCGGATGGGAGACTACCAAAGTATGGAAAAGTATTCGGATGGGAGGCTACCAAAGTATGGAAAAGTATTCGGATGTGAGACTACCAAAGTATGGAAAAGTATGGAAAAGTATTCGGATGGGAGGCTACCAAAGTATGGAAAAGTATTCGGATGGAAGACTATCAAAGTATGGAAAAGTATTTGGATGGGAGACTATCAAAGTATGGAAAAGTATTCGGATGGGAGACTACCAAAGTATGGAAAAGTATGGAAAAGTATTCGGATGGGAGGCTACCAAAGTATGGAAAAGTATTCGGATGGGAGACTACCAAAGTATGGAAAAGTATTCGGATGGGAGACTACCAAAGTATGGAAAAGTATGGAAAAGTATTCGGATGGGAGGCTACCAAAGTATGGAAAAGTATTCAGATGGAAGACTATCAAAGTATGGAAAAGTATTTGGATGGGAGACTATCAAAGTATGGAAAAGTATAGCAGTTATACAGGAGCTCATGTCTCAGCAGTGGGGTCTAAAAGGCACGAGGGTCCCAACCAACCATGAGCTGAAAACAACTGGTACTGTTCGATGATAGAATTTGAGTATGAAACAACCAGAGGTGATGTGATCCATGCTCCCTCTAAGCTGCAGAGTCTTGTGAGCAAAAAATTCTACTTTGTGAGCTGCTGGCATGAAAGTTGTGAACTGCTGCATAAATTAGTGTGCTCTGGGATCGTCCTCCCTGAGCTAAGACAAAAATGTGTGAGCTGGGGGCAAAAAATCTGTGAGCTAGCTCACGCTGACTCAGCTTAGAGGGAACACAGGCTGGAAGGGACCTCCAGGGTCATCGAGTCCAACCCCCTGCACTCTTTTTTTTCAGAGTTGGCTTCCAACGTTTCCTCTAAGCTGCAGAGTCTTGGGAGCAAAAAATTCTACTTTGTGAGCTGCTGGCATGAAAGTCGTGAGCTGCTGGATAAATTAGTGTGCTCTGGGGTCATCCTTCCCGAGCTAAGACAAAAAAGGTGTGAGCTGGAGGCTAAAAATCTGTGAGCTAGCTCACACTGACTCAGCTTAGAGGGAACACAGGTTGTGATGTACGTCGTAGAAAGAAGCAAAGTTTATTCATGCATGCTAACAAGCTTATTTTTAATGATGCGCCCTTAAAATAAAATGCTATGTTTCTCAATGACAGGAATATTAAAAAAGTGAGGCGGTGGGCATTTTGTTATCCTGTGGTCTCCCTGCTGCAGGGACCCCGATGATGTAACTCTGCTGACCCATTTATCTTATACCAGCTGGGGGATGTATGGAAGGAGTGGAGGCAACTCATACCACCAACTGCAGAACTGGAGTTTGCTTTTACACTGTTACGGCCCCATAACTCTGGAGGTCCCTTCCAACTCTATGATCTTATGTCACCGAATGAGCAGAGTGTGCCGGATCCATACCGCTTTCCTTGGCTTCCCACAAACTTTGCAAAACTGAATTATTCATGGGGGGGGGAGTTTTCCACACAGGCAGCCATGCACAAAATGATCCACAAAAGTTGCTTGGATACATTATGAAGGACTGTGGTCTACAACAGGGGCGGCCAAGGGTAGCTCTCCAGATGTTTTCTGCCTACAACTCCCATTGGCCCCAACCAGCATGGCCAATGGCTGGGGCTGATGGGAGTTGTAGGCAAAAAAAATCTGGAGAGCTACCGTTGGCACCCCTAGTCTACAACATCTCCATGTAGTTTACTGCAAGTTGGAGCCCACTATGTAGGGGTGGAATTCTAGCAGGAGCTCCTTTGTGTATTAGGCCACACCCCCTGATGTGGCCAATCTTCCTGGAGCTTACAGGGCTCTTAGTACAGGGCCTACTGTAAGCTCCAGGAGGATTGGCTGCATCAGGGGGGCATGGCCTAATATGCAAAGGAGCTTCTGCTAGAATTCCATCCCTGGGCCACACACCCCTGATGTAGCCAATCCTCCAGGAGCTTACAGGGCTCTTAGTACTGTACGCTCCAGGAGGACTGGCTACATCAGGGGTGTGTGGTCTAATATGCAAAGGAGTTCTTGCTGCAAAAAAAGCCCTGCCATACCCCAGTCCAGCACCAATACTAGCCTGATTTCGTCAGATCTTGGAAAATAAACTGGTTAGTACTTGGATGGTTAGTCCTTGGTGCCCTCAGCCTTACCTGGTAAGGACTTTACTCCCTCAATTTCAATTACACCTATCCAGGGGTGGAATTCTAGCAGGAGCTCCTTCGCATATTAGGCCTCGCACCGCTGATGGAGCCAATCCTCCTGGAGCTTACAAGGCTCTTTTTTGTAAGCTCTCGGAGGATTGGCTACATCAGGGGTGTGTGGCCTAATATGCAAAGGAGCTCCTGCTAGAATTCCACCCCTGCCACTATGTAATTCTGCATTGTTTGATTTGTCATGTAAACAATGCACTTTGCTTCAGGCTCTGTATTTATAAATTTCTGAGTTGGGTCTATAACCCAAAAATCTATTTCCTTGTTTTCTGACGTTCCTATTCTGTTGGCTGTATTGACTCAACTCTATGTAATCGGGGCTTATTTTTGTAGCAGGAACTCCTTTGCATATTAGGCCACCCCCCACCCCAGACATAGCCAATCCTCGTGGAGCTTACAGGGCTCTTCGTACAGGGCCTACTGTAAGCTCCAGGAGGACTGACTACATCAGGGGGGCGTGGCCTAATATGGAAAGGAGTTCCTGCTACAAAAAAGAAAAAAAGCCTTGTGTGTAATCACTATAAATAATAAAACAAAAACAAAATGCCCACAAGCATACCACTTACTTGGTCATTTCTGCGGTGAAAATTCTATCCTTTTGGACACGTTTACATAGAGAGGCACCCCCAGGGGTGGAATTCTAGCGGGAGCTCCTTTGCATATTAGGCCACACCCCTCTGATGTAGCCGATCCTCCAAGAGCTTACAAGGCTCTTTTTTGTAAGCTCCTGGAGGATTGGCTACATCAAGGGGGTGTGGCCTAATATGCAAAGGAGCTCCTGCTAGAGTTCCACCCCTGGGCACCATAATCTACCATTTAAAGTGGATTGCCTGTGATGCTGAGGCCTCGCCCTGTGTGAATTCAGGAACAGAAGAGCTGGCTACAGCGACACCATTTGTCTGCCAACATTTTGCCACAATGGATCTTCGTAGTGCCATCAGAACACTCGAGAGAGAGAAAGACCAAAGGGGCTCACCTCCTGTTTTCTTCTCCGGTAAAGCAATTTTGCCGTCTGATATGGAATCAACAAGATCCTGAAATTCTGCCGGAACCTCGGCTTGCTTCCAGCGCTCGTTGTCTAGCAGAAGGCTGGTTACAAAACGCAAAGGAAAGGAGGTCACAAACGCGAAACGCACTGCCTTAAAGTCTTAACCCTGGTGGTTACCAGATCCAGATTTTAATACAAGTGGGGCAAAGTCATAAAAGATTCAATAACTGCAGTCATTAACTAGCGGCAGTAAAATACAAGGAAAGCCCCAAGGTAACAAAAGACTTAAATACTTAACAGCACTCTAAAGTATATGACGTCAGAACGATATGTAAAATAACTCAAACAAGGAAAAATTCTACTAACAAGTAATACTACAAGCAGTGTAACACAGTGCAGTAATCAGTACAAAAGCAGGTTGCTCTTAACAAATAGATAAGTATCCAGTCAGTCCAAGAGTGTGGTTCAACCAACAGTATTCTTCTCTGGCCACTTCAGACTTAACCACCTTAAAGAAGCAGAGCTGTACTGGTGATCGATAATATCCGGTTTTGAGTAGCCTTTGCATAAATCTCACAGCAATGTCCCCGTGCCTGAAACTGCAACAAATCAAACTCACAATTTTTTCATTCTACCCTAATGTCTTCCTCCCCGAGAAACTGGTGTCGTATACTCACTACATTCCAAAAGGGGAAAAAATATATACCGTATTTTTCGGTACATTAGACGCTCCGGACCATTAGACGCAGGTGCCTGGCTGGGAGACAAGCGGCGAGATCGCTCCCTCCGCCCCCACCGCAAACCCAGCACTTCGCAGGGAGCGATCTCGCCGCTTGTCTCCCAGCCAGGCACGCAGGCGCGGGGGAAGCACGCCGCCCCCTCTGCAGCCGGCACTCGCGAAGCGCTGGGTTTGCGGAGGGGGCGGGTGCTTCCTCCATGCCTGCCTGCCTGGCTTCTGCTGATGCTTACAGCAAGCGCCAGGATCGCTCCCAACGCCCTCCGATCCCAGCGCTTGCTTTAAGCATCAGCTGAAGCCAGGCAGAGAGGCACGGAGGAAGCACCCGCCCCCTCTGCAAAACCAGCGCTTTGCGAGCGCCGGCTGTGGAGGGGGCGGCGGGCTTTCTCCGTGCCTGCCTGCATGGCTTCAGCTCTGATGCTTAAAGCAAGCGCTGGGATCAGAGGGCGGAGGGAGCGATCCTGGCGCTTGCTGTAAGCGTCAGAGCTGGAGCCAGGCAGGCAGGCGCGTGGGAAGCGCCGGGATTAGAGGCGGAGGCAGCGGATCGCCCCCCCCAGGAGGAAGGTACGTACCTTCGCTCCATAAGACGCACACACTTTTCCCCCCACTTTTTTGGGGGGGAAAAGTGCGTCTTATGGAGCGAAAAATATGGTATATTCTAACTGTTGGGACGTCTATTGCCTTCCTTTGGATTGAAATATAATCCTTTGCTTCCTTAAAGTGGTCAAGTCTGAAGTGGCCAGAGAAGAATACTGTTGGCTGAACCAAACTTTTGGACTGGCTTGATATTTATCTATTTGTTAAGAGCAACCTAGAGCCCCGTGGCACAGAGTGGTAAAGCTGCAGTCTTAAGCTCTGCTCATGACCTGCGTTCGATCCCGACAGAAGCTGGGTTCAGGTAGCCGGCTCCAGGTTGACTCAGCCTTCCATCCTTCCGAGGTCGGTCAAATGAGGACCCAGCTTGCTGGGGGGGGAAGTGTAAATGACTGGGGAAGGCAATGACAAACCACCCCGTAAAAAGTCTGCTGTGAAAACATTGTGAAAGCAACGTCATCCCAGAGTTTGAAACGACTGGTGCTTGCACAGGGGACCTTTCCTTTCTAAGCGCAACCTGCTTTTGTACTGATTACTGCACTGTATTACACTGTTTGTTGTATTACTTAGATCCAAGTGGGAAGCCGTGTTGGTCTGAAGTAGTACAACAAAATAGGAGTCAAGTGTCACCTTTAAGACCAACTTAGTTTTATTCAGAACGTAAGCTTTTGCGTGATCTCTAAGCACGCTTCATCAGACGAGGAATCCGGTACAGTGAGCAAAGCCACACATAGCTGGTAGTCAGTGGCTCAGAATGCAAAATGGTACAAATTTAAGAACCAATGACAGTAAAGTAAAATTATCTGGAAGGGAGTGGTTTAGAATGCAAAATGGTAAAAAAAAATTATTTAAGATTCAATGACAGAATAGAAGCCCGCTTGAAAGTCACCAGAGAAAGGGCTTTCTCCGTTATGGCCCCCACATGGTGGAATCAGCTGCCGGAAGAGGTGAGGGCCCTGCGGGACTTGGTTCAGTTCCGCAGGGCCTGTAAGACAACCCTCTTCCGGCTAGCTTACACCTAGCTGGGATGAAAACTTGATGTAACTGGCCAGCCATCTGTTTATATGAAATGTAATGTTACTGGTTTTTAAGGTTTAATTGTTTTTATCAAATTGAAATGTACTGGTTTTTAAGGTTTTAAATGTTTAAGTATCTAATTGTTTTATACTTAAAACTGTTTAAATTTTATGTTTGATTAATTGTTGGAAGCCACCCTGAGCCACTTGTGGGAAGGGCGGGATATAAATCCCAAATAAATAAATAAAAAAAAAAGAATAGTAAAATTAACAAATTGAGCAAACCTTTGATCTGAGTAGCGTGAGCATGCAAAAGCAATAAAACAGTAGTATGTCAAAATGTGAGCGTGTCTGTTAATGACTATGTTGTATTAAGCCTGGGTCAAAAGGAAGCTATTTATATCTCAGATTTCCCATCCAACTAATTTACCTTTTAACATGTAGTTTTAACATATAGTTTGCCATAGGAGAAAAATACATTAAAATTAGTGGGAGATGGGTTCTGTATATGTAATGGGATAAACAGCCAATATTCCTATTTTGAGTATGCCAATACAAAAAAATCATTCTGATACACTATTTAGAATACAATGTATTCTAAAAGAGAAATACATTGGAATACTGTGGGTGTATAACTTACTCAGTGAGAGTGGGTTTAGCATCTGTAATGAGATCAAAAACCAATATCCCTGTTCAGTCCTGGGGAGGTGTTTGTTCCAAGTTTCATAATAATTTGTAATTCAGCAATTTCTCTCTCCATTCTGTTCTTGGAAGCGCCTTTGCAGTAAAACAGCTGCTTCCATTGAATGCTTTGGAAGGTTAAGTGTTCCCCCACAGGTTTCTCAGTTCTCTAATTCCTGATGTCAGATTTGTTGTATTACTTGTTAGCAGAATTGGTTCCTTGTTTGAGTGGGCTTTGTTATTTTACATATTGTTCTCAATTACAGATGTCATATACTTTAGAGTGCTGTTAAATATTTAAGTCTTTTGTTACCCCGGGGTTTTCCTTGTATTTTACAGCTACATAATTACCCTCAGGTCTCCTTTGTTTGTTGATTAGCTAGTGGCAGGCAAATTCTCAAGAGCGCTCCACTGGCAAAAGACTTTCAGAAGTAAGTGAAAATCTGAAGGAACTTAGATGATCTGTAGCCTAATTGCCTTGGGTTATCCCAAAACTAAACCTGAAATTAAGCAAAGTTATTTGGGACAAAAGGAAATGCTACTTCACAGGATATCGACAAGCTGGAACGGGTCCAGAGGAGGGCGACGAAGATGGTGAGGGGTCTGGAGACCAAGTCCTATGAGGAAAGGTTGAAGGAGCTGGGCATGTTCAGCCTGGAGAGGCGGCGGCTGAGAGGTGATATCATCACCTTCTTCACGTACCTGAAGGGCTCTCATATAGAGGAGGGTGTGGAATTGTTTTCTGTGGCCCAGAAGGTAGGACCAGAAACAATGAGTTGAAATTAAATCCGAAGAGTTTCCTGCTCAATATTAGCAAGAACTTCCTGACCGTTAGAGCGGTTCCTCAGTGGAACAGGCTTTCTCGGGAGGTGGTGGGCTCTCCTTTATTTGGAGGTTTTTAAACAGAGGCTAGATGGCCATCTGACAGCAATGAAGATCCTGTGAATGTAGGGGAAGTGTTTGTGAGTTTCCTGCATTGTGCAGGGGGTTGGACTAGATGACCCTAGAGGTCCCTTCCAACTCTATGATTCTACTTTACATAGAGAATGAGGAAAATGCGGAATTCGCTGCAGCCATCACTTGGTAGTTTTTGGTTTTCTTTATCCAGTTGTTGTTCCTTGTAGTTCTTGGTTTTGTCTATCACTAAACCATACTGGAGGCTGCTGAATATTCCTCCGTTTTGCAACACCAACACAGCTAACATTTTAAGTGTCCCCCCGCATGTATGGCCAACCCCACATGTGTGAACTTGGGCTTCAGACGGAGTTGTTGAGAATCCAGATCTTTTGAGTCTAGCAGACTAACAGACTGGCCCCAGTAAAACACAGCACCGTACATTAGAAAACACCACAACCATCTAGCGAAAGCTCCGCTAGCTAAAGGGCACCGAGAAAATGATAGGCTTTCAAGACTCCCGTACTTAAGGGCAGATAATTACGGGCAGAAAACTGTTCTGCCAAGCAGTTTCTAAGCAACAATGGAAACGTATCTGGGGTCAAACCTGTTATCTAAAAGCAGCGAATCTAAGAGAAAACGCAGATGTAGCAGCGGCCTCGAACATCATACCAATTGAAACTAACACATGAAATTGCTAATGATGGCTGTCTCATTGTCACAGAAATCCACATGCGGACTTTAAGCATGCCTTTTGGACATGTTCTATTCCAGAGGTGGCCAAACTGTGGCTCGGGAGTCACACGTGGCTCTTTCACACATATGGTGTGGCTCTCCAAGCCCCCACCGCCCCATTGGCCAGCTTGGAGAAGGCTTTTCTCTCTTTAAATCACATCTCCAAGCCAAGCCAGCCAGTGGCTTGGAGAATGCATTGAAAGTTGCTTTGTTTCCCCCTCCCCTTCCCCCATCTATTTGTTTTCCTTTCTTTCCTCCTTCCTTCCTTCCCTCCTTCCTTCCTCTCAGACATCTGACGTTCATATCTTGCGGGTCTCAAACACCTGATGTTTTATTCTAGGTGGTTCTTACATTAAGCAAGTTTAGCCACATTTGTCCTGTTGCATAAAACGCAAAACACAGAACTTCAACCTAAACAAAAACACATCCTCTCAAGGCACAAAAGCATTGCTCAAATGTGCAATCTTTGCCCCAAAACGATTTACGATCAGTTTTACTTATCAGAAGGGAAGATAACAAAACCTGCCTTGTGTCATAACACGCCCTGCAGAATGATACCTGAGTTTTGTTTTCCTCTCCTCGTGGAATCGATTTACAAATTTGTTCGCTTGGCTCTGAAGGGCGCCACGCAGGGACGTGCTCTTCCTCCCGCAGACCTGCTCCGTGTCCAGGATGAAAGTCTCCATCAGTCGGGAAAGAGCCACGAACTCGGTAGAGTTCAGTTTCTCCAGGAAGCCATCCTAAAGGGAAAGGGCGAAATGATGAAAAAGCAGTCTCAATCACTTAAAAAAGGGGGACTTTCTTATCACTGCGTCTCTTGATATGGAGGGGCTATGGGGTAACACCCCGGGAACCCTGATTACTGTGGGGGCACATGAAGTTGGGTAACATGCGATTTAGAATCATAGTTGGAAGGGACCAACTAGTCATCTAGTCCAACCCCCTGCACAATGCAAGAAACTCACAAACACCTCCCCCTAAATTCACAGGATCTTCATCACTGTCAGATGGCCATCTAGCCTCTGTTTGTTTTTAAACGAGGAAGGAGAGCCCGCCACCTCCTGAGGAAACCTGTTCCACTGAGGAATCGCTCTAACAGTAAGGAAATTCTTCCTAATATTGAGCCGGAAACTCTTCTGATTTAATTTCAACACATTAGCGCTACAGTGCAAAACCTCTATTTTCTCCATTGGCTGAGGCTCCTCCCCCTCCTGGTCCCCTGGGGAAGGAAGGAAAGAGCCAGAGCTTCCTTTGCCCAATTCCCTGGATCCCATGGGAGAGATACACAGAAAGCACCTTTAAGACGAATGAGTGCTAATGTTTTAAGTTTTTTAAAAAATTAGTTACACACATTTATAAAAAATCTTTAGTTGTGTTTGTCTGTATCCTTTAAAAACTTTATATCTTCGCTACATAATCTTAAATAGGTACATACATGGCCCGGCCCAACGAAGTCTCATTTATGTCAAATCCAGCCCTAATAAAAAATGAGTTTGACACTCCCACTCTAGAGATTAGGCGCTCAACAGGCCTTTAAGTGTGGGACTTACTTTTGCTCTTGCCATGAGAAATTTGACTGAACGATCGTGGCAAATATCGGAAGCGCTGTACAGAAGCTCTTGGATGTTATTCGCTAGTCTAACCAGTTCCAGTTCGGACAGTTTCATGTCCTCCCCGATCCTGAAAGACGCACAAAAAAAGGCTTCTGTTTTTAACTTATATCTGCTGAGACAGGGATGGCTGAAGTTGCTTAACGTAAGAGCCACATAGAATAAACGTCAGATGTCCGAGAGCCACGAGACATGAACATCAGCTGCGAGGGAGGGAGGGAGGGAGGAAGGAAGGAAGGAAGGAAGGAAGGAAGGAAGGAAGGAAGGAAGGAAGGAAGGAAGGAAGGAAGGAAGGAAGGAAGGAAGGAAGGAAGGAAAGGAGGGAGGGAGGGAGGGAGACTGAAAACCAAAATTTGAGAGCTGCAAGACAGGGAGGGAGGGAGGGAGGGAGGGAGGGAGGGAGGAAGAAGGAAGGAAGGAAGGAAGGAAGGAAGGAAGGAAGGAAGGAAGGAAGGAAGGAAGGAAGGAAGGGAGGAAGGGAGGGAGGGAGGGAGGGAGGGAGGGAGGGAGACTGAAAACCAAAATTTGAGAGCTGCAAGACAGGAAGGAAGGAAGGAAGGAAGGAAGGAAGGAAGGAAGGAAGGAAGGAAGGAAGGAAGGAAGGGAGGAGGGAGGGAGGGAGGGAGGGAGGGAGGGAGACTGAAAACCAAAATTTGAGAGCTGCAAGACAGGAAGGAAGGAGCCACAGTTTGACCACCCCTGTGCTGAGACCACCCATCATCCCAGGAGAAGACAGGATTCACTTACACCTCTATGCAGACCTTCCTTTCTACAGCCCAGTTTTCACAGAACTCTAGGCGCAGCTCATATCTTGAGAACCTCAAGATTCCATGTGAGGCGTGAGCTGAGCCTAGAGTAGTGTGGAAAGCCTGCAAGTGATGAAGAATTGTTCTGAAATGTCTTGCGTACCCGGGAAGGGCTTATCGGTTGTAGAAATCTCTCTTGGATGTCCTCTGCCTTCTCTTTGGACTTTTGGACACAATTATATGAAGGAGCACAGGGGAGTCTCTTGCTGGGTTCACGTTTATTGTTGAAGAATGTGTCTTGAATTGCGACACTGGTTTCTTATTGCTTGTATCCAGGGCGTTTTTTGTAGCAGGAGCTCCTTTGCCTATTAGGCCACTCCCCCCCCGATGTAGCCAATCCTCCATGAGCTTACAGCAGGCCCAGTACGAAGAGCCCTGTAAGCTCTTGGAGGATTGGCTACATCAGGGGAGAGTGGCCGAATATGCAAAGGAGCTCCTGCTACAAAAAAAGCCCGGCTTGTATCTGAATTGCGACCCCCAATTCTGTTTCATTATCTGTATCTACCGATGGTGACGTTTCAATAGACTGATGTTTACCCCTTGTGTTTTCTGTCTTTGCACAAGTCTCCAAGCGATGGTTGGGAATCTCCGGATTTTACAACTGGTCCCCAGGTTACAGAGATCGGAAGATGGACTCTGCGGCATTATACACCAATGAGGTCCCTCCCCAGACCCTGCCTTAAGAACATAAGAGAAGCCATGTTGGATCAGGCCAACGGCCCATCAAGTCCAACACTCTGTGTCACATAAGAACATAAGAGAAGCCATGTTGGATCAGGCCAACGGCCCATCAAGTCCAACACTCTGTGTCACATAAGAACATAAGACGAAGCCATGTTGGATCAGGCCCATGGCCCATCAAGTCCAACACTCTGTGTCACATAAGAACATAAGAGAAACCATGTTGGATCAGGCCAATGGCCCATCAAGTCCAACACTCTGTGTCACATAAGAACATAAGAGAAGCCCTGTTGGATCAGGCCAACGGCCCATCAAGTCCAACACTCTGTGTCACATAAGAACATAAGAGAAGCCTTGTTGGATCAGGCCAACGGCCCATCAAGTCAACACTCTGTGTCACATAAGAACATAAGAGAAGCCATGTTGGATCAGGCCAACGGCCCATCAAGTCCAACACTCTGTGTCACACAGTGGCAAAAAATTTTATATATACACACACACTGTGGCTAATAGCCACTGATGGACCTGTGCTCCATATATTTATCTAAACCCTTCTTGAAGGTGGCTATACTTGTGGCCGCCACCACCTCCTGTGGCAGTGAATTCCACATGTTAATCACCCTTTGGGTGAAGAAGTACTTCCTTTTATCCGTTTTTAACCTTTTTTAACCTTTTTAGCCTTCCTTTTGCTCCGGCCCCCCAAATCTCCTAACCCAGACCTAACAACCCTAGTCCTGGGCAAGTTATGGGGCCACCAACGTTGCCTCTAAGCTGCAGAGTCTTGCGAGCGGAAATTCTACTTTGCGAGCTACTGGCACGAAAGTTGTGAGCTTCTGGCATTACAGTTGTGAGCTGCTGCATCCGGGAGTGTGCTCTGGGGCCATCCTTCCTGAGCGAAGACAAAAATGTGCGAGCCGGAGGCTAAAAATCTGTGAGCTAGCTCACGCTAACTCAGCCTAGAGGGAACACTGGGGGCCACATATAGGATTTTTTCCCCCCAACTCTTGTCACCATCCTGGTATTTTAATTAATTTTATCAGATGTTTTAACTTGTAATTGACTGTATTTCTCGACCACAGGTTTTATATGTTGTTATCTGCCCGGAGCCCCTTCTTGGGAGGTGGGGGTAGAAGGGTTTATAAATAGAAAATAATCCTTTCCCATATTGGTTAGCTTCTTTGACCAATGGTCTTCCCGCTCAGCATAATAAACAGGACACTGAATAAAAACTGCACACAGAGGCAAATTTGCAGAAACAAAATCCCACAACAGTTTAAAAATCAAAAATTTGTTATTAAATTCATAAAACCCCTTGGAATTTAAAATTTTATTATAAATTTATAGTGCATAATATTGATGAGGATTGGTTTCAGGAATGTTTCAAGGAAAGCGCTACCAGCAGGTATTTTGCCACAGAGCGCGTTATTTCAGGGGTCGTATCTGCCAATAATGGGGTTATCACCCAAGGTTCTATCGGATACCCTTGGAGAACGGGGGTAATCCAGAAGGATCTCGGATTGATCCACTGATGGCAAAATAATATCAGATGGTCTAGTGTCTCTATTAAACTTGTTGCATGGTCACAAAATGGGTCAGAGAACGGAATTTTCCCAAATCACTCACTCGGCTCTGCAGTTGGGAAAGCGTTCAGCCTACCTCAGGGGCGGCCAAACTTGCTTAACGTGAGAGCCACATAGAATAGACGTCAGATGTCTGAGAGCCGCAAGACAAGGAGGGAGGGAAGCAAATACGAAGGAGGGAGAGGCGGAAAGAAAGCAACTTTAACCTTAAATGCATTCTCCAAGCTGCAAGCTAGCTTGGCTTGGAGAAGTGATTTAAAGAGACAAATGTCTCCTCTAAGCCGGGTCAACAGGGCAGTGGGGGCTTCAAGAGCCACACATTATGTGTGGAAGAGCCACAGTTTGGCCTCCCCTGGTCTAGCAAGTGTAAAATAGAAAATAATAAATAAGGGAATAAATACATGGTCTCGATGCCAGCAGGGGTGACACCCGACAAAGTCTGTTCCTTGCTGGACGAAGAATCTGTGGCGCATTCCGGCTCAGAGACAGAATCGCTGCTGCTGGGGTCGCTGTCTGGGCAAACGTTTCCGGGAGAGGCTGTCGTGGGCGGGAGGTCTCTCCCGCTGAAGGCGTCGCTGATGAACATCCCCTCGTGGGTCAGGTAAGCCACTTCTGTGTCCGTGGCGCTTTCTTTCGGCGAGTTCTTCTGCACCGGGGCTTCTTCCAGCCCTTTGCTCCTTTGGTTCTTGTCTAGAACCAAGAGAACGACACTGCGGATAACATTTAGCGTGGCCTAGGATAAAAGACAGCTTGCTTTTAAAAAAAGAGGCCCGTTACCTTGCATTACCCTGCATTACCCTGAATTAGAAAATTCTGACTTTTATACTGTCCGGTACCCAATTCTGGATTACCTTATTTTTCAAAAAAGCAACACCTGAAATTGTAACATCTTTACGGTTATGATACTGATAAGAATGATAAGTAAAGTGAACTACGGAAGACCGTATAAATACCACCACAAGTATGAAGAAGTACGAAACATTTTGGTAGATCAAAAATATTTACAAGAACTTTAGTTGCGTTAACTTTTATTTGCAAATATATGTATTAATTACCTCTGATCACAATAATGTATATGGAGATATTGCTGAATTGCTCTATGATTACACATTACAGTTATCTGAAAAGACATTTAATAAAAACTGTGTGTGTGTGTTTTTTTAAAAAAGAATATCTCTGATTTAAAATATTGCAGAGCCTGTACTCCAAATTTGCATCCACCAATTTCACACCATTCATCAGAGCAGTGCCCCACTATCGATATATCTCATTCTTTCCCAGTGCTCAGATAGCCACAAACCGACACAAGTAAACCTATCAGGTTTGGTTTTTTACTCTTAAGACAATAATAAAAACTTGGATAGAATTCGCTGACTCTGAAGGCGAACCAGTCACAAAAACTATTCAGCAAAATTAAGCCAGAAATTTTTTTTAACACATACATTGTAACTGGTATCACAGAAAATAATCAATGCATTTTAATAAATTACTGCCACATACTGATTTTTCAAGTAACATTCCTTTCAAAAATTATGTAAACGTTAATGCTATAAACGAATGTGTCGTAATGGCTAGACCGGGGTGGCCAAACTTGCTTAATGTAAAAGCCACGTAGAATAAACTTCTGATGTTTGAGAGATGCAAGACAGGGAGCGAGGGAGGGAGGAAGAAAGGAAGATGGGGAGGGAGGGAGGAAAGAAGGAAATTGGGGAGGGAGGGAGGAAGAAAGGAAGATGGGGAGGGAGGGAGGAAGGAAGATGGGGAGGGAGGGAGGAAGAAAGGAAGGAAGATGGGGAGGGAGGGAGGAAGGAAGGAAATTGGGGAGGGAGGGAGGAAGGAAGGAAGATGGGGAGGGAGGGAGGGAGGGAGGGAAGGAGGAAGGAAGGAAGGAAGGAAGGAAGGAAGGAAGGAAGGAAGGAAGGAAGGAAGAAAGATGGGGAGGGAGGGAGGAAAGAAGGAAATTGGGGAGGGAGGGAGGAAGAAAGGAAGGAAGGAAAATGGGGAGGGAGGAAGGAAGATGGGGAGGAGGGAGGAAGGAAGGAAGATGGGGAGGGAGGGAGGGAGGAAAGAAGAAATTGGGGAGGAAGGGAGGAAGGAAGAGGGGAAGGAAGGAAGGAAGGAAGGAAGGAAGGAAGGAAGGAAGGAAGGAAGGAAGGAAGGAAGGAAGGAAGGAAGGAAGGAAGGAAGGAAGGAAGGAAGAGGGGGAGGGAGGAAGAAAGGAAGATGGGGAGGGAGGGAGGAAGGAAGGAAGGAAGATGGGGAGGGAGGGAGGAAGGAAGAGGGGGAGGAAGGAAGGAAGGAAGAGGGGGAGGGAGGAAGAAAGGAAGATGGGGAGGGAGGGAGGGAGGAAGGAAGGAAGATGGGGAGGGAGGGAGGAAGGAAGAAAGATGGGGAGGGAGGGAGGGAGGAAGATGGGGAGGGAGGGAGGAAGAAAGGAAGATGGGGAGGGAGGGAGGGAGGGAGGAAGGAAGGAAGGAAGGAAGGAAGGAAGGAAGGAAGGAAGGAAGGAAGGAAGGAAGGAAGGAAGGAAGGAAGGAAGGAAGGAAGGAAGATGGGGAGGGAGGGAGGAAGGAAGAAAGATGGGGAGGGAGGGAGGGAGGAAGATGGGGAGGGAGGGAGGAAGAAAGGAAGATGGGGAGGGAGGGAGGGAGGGAGGGAGGAAGGAAGGAAGGAAGGAAGGAAGGAAGGAAGGAAGGAAGGAAGGAAGGAAGGAAGGAAGGAAGATGGGGAGGGAGGGAGGAAGGAAGAAAGATGGGGAGGGAGGGAGGGAGGAAGATGGGGAGGGAGGGAGGAAGAAAGGAAGATGGGGAGGGAGGAAGGAAGGAAGGAAGGAAGGAAGGAAGATGGGGAGGGAGGGAGGAAGGGAGGGAGGAAGATGGGGAGGAAAGAAGGAAGATGGGGAGGGAGGAAGGGAGGGAGGAAGTTAGGAAGGAAGGAAGGAAATATATGGGGAGGGAGGGAGGAAGGAAGTAGGAAGGAAGGAAGGAAATATATGGGGGAGAGAGGTGGAAAGAAAGCAACTTTAAATGAATTCTCAAAGTCACTGACTGGCTTGGAGAAATGATTTAAAGGGCCTTCTTGAAGCTGGCTGATGGGGCGGTGGAGGCTTCAAGAGCCACACAATATGTATGAAAGCCTGAGCCACAGTTTGGCCACCCTTGAGCTAAACTGCAGGACTGTTCTGCCAGTCCCTCATGATGCAGTTTGAAATTTAACGGCCAAATGTCAGGCTACGGCTCCTTCACAGTGCTATCGTAAAGGAACGTTAGCAGAAACGAGTGCCGGTCTTTGACCGCTCTAGCGGAGACGATTCACGGAACGTTTTCTTACCTTGATTCTCTTGAGGAAGAGGATGAAGCTGGAAAAAATATTCTTCAGGAGGTCAAACCACTGTGGGAAATTCATCATTCTCATTTGATCGGCCAGTCTATGGAGAATTCCATGAGAGGGTTATTACCACTAATATGTTCAATGCCACCTCTGCTTCAAGCTGTAGTCTCCACATGTGAGGTACTTCTTAAGCCTCTGCTTTCCCTGTCTTTAAAATGGGTTAATTAAGAACGACCTGATTATGCCACAGTGCTAATGAATGAGAGCAACTTGAATCACACCATGGATTTATAATATTATATGGGTGGTTGAGAAAAAAAATAATAAAAATGAAATTTATTTGCCTGATTCATAAATTTTTCAACAGAACTGACATCTGGTTTTGCATAGAACAGGGGTGGCCAAGCTTCCTTAACGTAAGAGCCACACAGAATAAATGTCAGACGTTTGAGAGCTGAAGGCATGAACCAATCTTATACACTTGTCTTTATTAAAACTCTTAACGCTTTCTTTCCATAGAAAGATAAATGTGTCTGCATACACTTTGCAACACGACCATGCTAGGAGGAGACTTTTTAAAAAACAAAAGCTGGGAATAACAGTCCCCAAAAGACCAGCATAGGGAAAGATCCTATTTGTGATTCTTTTAATTTGCTAAAAACATTCCCATGATTCCACACTGCACACTTATATTAAGAATTGCTGCGTCCATTCCCATTTATCTGATGAAGTCTGCTTAAGAGCATACAAAAGCTCACATTCTGAATAAAATTTAGTTGGTCTTAAAGTTACACTTGTCTACTGCTTTGTTCTATAGCAGGGGTGGCCAATGGTAGCTCTGCCTACAACTCCCATCTGCCCCAGCCATTGGCCATGCTGGCTGGGGCTGTTGGGAGTTGTAGGCAAAAAAACATCTGGAGAGCTACCATTGGCCACCCCTGTTCTATAGCATAGGGAAAGGTTAGTGAATTATTTTTTGGCACCAGTGGGAGAAGGAAACACACATATACCATATAAATCACTGACCACCATTTGAACAGATGAAGCTGCCTTCTACTGAATCAGACCCTGGGTCCATCAAAGTCAGTAGTGTCTACTCAGACTGGCAGCGGCTCTCCAGGGTCTCCAGCTGAGGTTTTTCACGCCTACTTGCCTGCACCCTTTTTAGTTGGAGATGCCAGGGATTGAACCTGGCACCTTCTGCTTACCAAGCAGATGCTCTGCCACTGAGCCACCGTCCCTATGCATCTATATTTATTTATTTATTTATTTATATTTAGACTTATATCCCGCCCTTCTCACCGAAGTGTCTCAGGGCGGCTCACAACATAATAATTCGTATAATTCAATTTAAAACATTCACAAGTACAATTAAAACCATAATTAATAAAACAAGTATAACTAAACAAGATAAAATAAAACCAGCGGTCTGTAAAAGCATTTTGTTCCATCCAAAAGATGTTCTCATTGTCAGTTAGATGTTATAGGCCTGCCGGAAGAGGGCTGTCTTACAGGCCCTGCGGAACTGCCCTAGGTCCCGCAGGGCCCGCACCTCCTCCGGCAGCTGGTTCCACCAATAAGGTGCCGCTATTGAGAAGGCCCGATCCCTGGTGGATTTTAGACGGGCCTCCTTTGGCCCGGGGACTACCAGCAGGTTTTGTGAACCCGAACGTAGTACTCTCTGGGGAGCATGTGGGGAGAGACGGTCCCTAAGGTAGGCAGGTCCTAGGCCATATAGGGCTTTAAAGGTAATGACCAACACCTTGTACTGGACTCGGAATATTACCGGCAGCCAGTGCAGATCCCGGAGCCCCGGCCGAATGTGCTCCCATCTTGGGAGCCCTAATAGCAGCCGGGCAGCAGCGTTCTGCACTAACTGCAGTTTCCGGGTCCGGCACAAGGGTAGCCCCATGTAGAGGGCATTACAGTAGTCCAACCTCGAGGTGACCGTAGCATGAATCACTGTTGCTAGGTCGTCGCGTTCCAGGAAGGGGGCCAACTGCCTCGCCCGCCTAAGGTGGAAAAAAGCGGACTTGGCAGTGGCTGCTATCTGAGCCTCCATCGTCAGAGAAGGCTCCAATAGCACCCCCAGGCTGTTGACCCTGCCCGACGCTGTCAGCGGCGCGTCGTCAAAAACTGGCAGGGGGATTTCCCTTCCTGGGCTGCAGCGACCCAAGCAAAGGACCTCTGTCTTCGCCTTGGGACATCTCTCTTTGCCTTGACACCAAGGTAAATACAGTAAATATATCTCCTACAAGAGCTATGAAACTAAGGGGGAACTCTGTGCTGCCGTTTTTAATTCTGTTCCTCCTTCCAGTGGCTCCTTTGGCTGCTGCGCTCCCTTTCCCCGCTGCAGGTCTCTGGGCGACATCTGTGGTGGAGGGGAAGAGCTTACAAGTTTGCCTGTTTCTCCTTCTTCCCAATTTCACACACAGCAGAAATAGTAGCCTACCTATGAGTCAGCACTCAGAGGCGGAGTTCCTGTGCTAAGCATGCTAACTTGTGAGCCTGCGTTAAGTTCCTCCTTGAGCTCTGGGAGCCACACGATATGCGTATGAGAGCTGCAGTTTGGCCACCCCGGCACAAAACTTCAA
The DNA here is from genome assembly GCF_032191835.1 of Heteronotia binoei. Lineage (NCBI taxonomy): Eukaryota > Metazoa > Chordata > Lepidosauria > Squamata > Gekkonidae > Heteronotia > Heteronotia binoei. The sequence continues at coordinate 8,287,540 of NC_083223.1, forward strand.
ACCTCTCTGGGATCAAACTGGATCTCAGGTTCTGGATCCTATTTATTCGGTATTTAAAACACCATGAAAATGGAATCCGCCAGTTGAGGGCTAAAAAGTTAAAGGCTTTAATGACAGTTAACTGCAGTGAGGGTTTAGGTATTCTTAAAGTAAAGGAAAAGGTAGTCCCCTGTGCAAGCACCAGTCGTTTTCGACTCTGGGGTGACGTTGCTTATACGTTTTCACGGCAGACTTTTGTACAGGGTGGTTTGACATTGCCTTCCCCAGTCATCTACGCTTTCCCGCCAGCAAGCTGGGTCCTCATTTTACCGACCTCGGAAGGATGGGAGGCTGAGTCAACCTGGAGCCAGTTACCTGAACACAGCTTCCGCTGGGATCGAACTCAGATCGTGAGCAGAGCTTAGGACTGCAGTACTGCAGCTTTAACACTCTGCGCCATGGGGCTCTTGGGTAAAAGGTAAAGGTAGTCCCTTGTGCAAGCACCAGTCATTTCTGACTCTGGGGTGACGTTGCTTTCACAACGTTTTCACGGCAGACTTTTGTACGGGGTGGTTTGCCATTGCCTTCCCCAGTCATCTACGCTTCCCCCCCAGCAAGCTGGGGACTCATTTTACCGACCTCAGAAGGATGGAAGGCTGAGTCAACCTCGAGCCAGCTACCTGAACCCAGCTTCCGCTGGGATCAAACTCAGGTCATGAGCAGAGCTTAGGGCTGTAGTACTGCAGCTTTACCACTCTGCGCCACGCTGCTAAAAAAAAATTTACAGCCCACAAGGGTGACAAATATAAGTAAGATTCATTGGAGTATTATTTTTTTCCTGATAGTGCACAGAGGCTAAAATGATACTGAGTTCCACCTCAACCCACCACCCTGTAGTGCCCAGAGACAATTCTGCAATTATAAATGAAGATCAACAGCAAAAAACAGTTACATCCATTACTGACTAAAAACAGTATCTGGAGAAGTAAGCAGACTAATATATAATTAGTCCATCAGGAGAATTATAGCAAGACGGCCACGTCCGATGTTTCAGATTAAACGTAATACGCTTTCAACAACTAAATTAATTGTCCATTAGCTACAAATTAGAAACAGCCGAAGCTTCCACTTTTCAGTTCTCCCAGCAGGCAACAGAGAACGTCTTAATTCTAACCATCTGAATTAACTACCTGTACAGAATATGAATGGTCAGGGGTGGAATTCTAGCAGGAGCTCCTCTGCATATTACGCCACATGCTCAGTTTGTTCCCATCCATTCCAACAGAACTTATTTAGTTGCAAAAATGTATAAGGTTGTAAAAAAACAGGGACGAGATTTGAGTTGTAAACTCATTTTACCATAAATAAAACTTAAATAAAAATAAAATTGCAGTCACCCTCTTCACCATTCTTTTTTCCCTATTATACACCCCCCCCCAATATGTCAGACACCAGGTATCATTAGAAAACAATGCTATCTATATAGTATTCAGGGGTGGCCAACGGTAGCTCTCCAGATGTTTTTTTGCCTACAACTCCCATCAGCCCCAGCCATTGGCCATGCTGGCTTGGGCTGATGGGAGTTGTAGGCAAAAACATCTGGAGAACTACCGTTGGCTGCCCCTGCTATATACTATTTTCCAAGTCCGCCCCCTATCTGAGGATACCTAAATCATCAGAGTGGGGTCACACTTGCACTAAACACAGAGCGCTTTTTTTGTAGCAGGAACTCCTTTGCATATTAGGCCGCACACCCCTGACGCAGCCAATCCTCCAACAGCTTGTAGTAGGACCCGTATGAAGAGCCCTGTAAGCTCCAGGAGGATTGGCTACATAAGAGGGGTGTGGCCTAACGTGCAAAGGAGTTCCTGCTACAAAAAAAGCCCTGACTAAACAGATTTTTCTACAAACTTGGGCAACCTCCAAAGTTTAAAGAAAAATCTGAAATCTTAAAAAAGAAGCTGCAGCAGTGAAGCAACCCGGGATCCACGCTGGACCAGAGAGCCCGGGTGGGAGAGGGGGGCACACCAGGCTCAGCAGTGGCTGCTAAGGAGTCTGAGGGCAGCAAACGCGGTGAATCAGCCCAGGATCCCCACCCTGGTGAGTTTTGTGGCCCCGCCTGGTTTGTTTTATTTCAGACATTGTGCAAAGGGCACGAAACGGGAAAGCACACAACGGCAATGTTCTACACACAGGTCTTTGTTATTTACGTATTTAAAAAAAGCAAAATAAAAGCATCTATTGAATTCCCCACCAAACCAATGCAAAGCTTCAGATATATACTTACTTAACCACCACTTCCGTGTCTATTTCTTCGATCTCTGATACCGTGTTAATCACACACTGTAAAAACAATAGAAAAGGGTGTCAGCTTTCTCCCCCTCAGAAATGTAGCTCTTCCAAAACCTGAGTACTATAATGCTGTAGGACAGCAATATTTATATGAGTGCTGTAAATCTATTTACATATAACACGCAGGGCTGTTTATGTCTCAGACTAGAGTTTGCCAAGATCTTTCCACTACTGGTGCTCCCCTTGGTGCCTGATAAGCTTCTCAGAAAGTAGGTGGTGCCACTATAAGGCTTGTTACTGGCTGCCCTCGTTCAAATAAAAATGGGGTTTTTGCAGCTGCAGTGACAGCTGGCCACAGGAGGATCCGGAGGCTGGTAAGCACCTGGGTTTTCTTTAGTCAAGTACGTGGTCCATTCCCCTTTCAGGTTTTCCTTCCCTGGAGGTGACAGGAGGGGGGGTGTTCTGTTTGGCTCTTTCAGCAGACATGTTTGTTTGGCTCCATCTTCCTGTGGCAGCCATTTTTTTTGGGGGGGGGGTCCCTCGCCACCTTCTCTCAAAATTCCAACGGCGCTGGCAGGCTCAAAAAGGTTGGCGAACACCAGCAGGACAGCTAGATTTTAGTCCAGTAGCATTTTTAGAAACCAGAGAGATTGGGGGAGGAGTTTACAAATTTTCGAGACTCAAAGCTCCCCTGACTGTCAAAAACTGAAAATCTGGCTGGTCTCTACGGTGGTACCGGACTTGAATCTAGCTCTTCAAGAAGCAGATGCTTGAAAGACAAGGGAAACCGACTTTTTCTCGATAATGGTTTTATTTTGAGGTGTTCTAGATCAGAGGTCCTCAACCCCGGGGCCGCGGACCGGTACCAGGCCGCGGCCTGTTCCTAACTGGAGCCTCGCCCCCCCCCCCCCGTGGCCCACGCAGCCTCGCTGCCTCCCCTCGCTCCCCATAAATGGAGGGAGGAGGAGGAGGCACCACAAAGGGGTGGAGCGGCGAGGCTTCACGGTGCAGCAGGGGGCGGGGGGGGGGGCCAAATTCGGTGCCTCCACCCTGCGGGCCCTGGAGCCACAGTGGGTTGGTCAGTCCTAGGTCCAGCCCCTGGTGCCAAAAAGGTTGGAGACCACTGTTCTAGATAACACCTTCCGAAAACACAAAAAAGCTTTTGTAGCTCTCCGCCCAGCTGGTGAGCAGATGGATAAAGCTGGGGGTATTAAGATGAGCATTTTCGCCGGGGGAGCTGATCTCTGAAGTCTGGTGATAAGCTGTAATTCTAGGGGATCCCTAGGCCCCGCCAGAAAGATGGCCATCCTAGCTACAAGTGCAACATGCAGGCGTTTAAACGAAATAATAAACAGTGCTGAAGAACGCATTAACTTTTCCCCTCGTCGCTGGGTATCCTGTGTTCCGCCCCAACGTGCCCCCCCTTCCCCAATCCTGCTAGTATTTTATGGCCAGTTTAAATTTCTCACACAAAAGGATGGTAAAAAAATTTGCCCTGGGCAACAGAGAGAAACATAATGGACATTTAAACACCTAGCTTATTATTTATTTATTTATTTGATTTAATAATAATAATAACAACAATAACAACAACAACAACAACAATAATAATAATAATAAGTTTTTATTTATACCCCACCCTCCCCGCCAAGGCAGGCTCAGGGTGGCTTACAAGGCATGATATAAAATATCATGGTATAACAATAAAACAAAATAATACAATCAATAAACAGGGTAATTAAATACAGTATATAAGTTAACATTAAAATTATTAATCTAAAAAACAGTACAATGGTGCAACAATCGCAGTTTATACAAAATGGCTGATGTTAATTCCTAGGTTTCATCTTAAAAGGCTAGTCGGAAGAGGGCGGTTTTGCAAGCCCTACGGAATTGATTAAGATCCCGTAGGGCCCGCACCTCTTCCGGTAGCTGATTCCACCATTGGGGTGCCTTTATAAAGAAGGCCTGCTCCCTGGTTGTTTTTAATTTGGCCTCCTTAGGCCCAGGGATTTCCAAAAGATTTTGTGAGCTGGAACGCAGTGCTCTCTGGGGAACATTTCTATCCCGCCCTCCCTGCCGAGGCAGGCCCAGGGCGGCTCACCGCATAAAACCACGACAAACCATTAAAATCCATCCATATTATAAAATTGCACATTTGATAATTAAAACAGTCAAAATAATTTGGCGCTAGTCCCTTGGATGTCATATAATTTCAATTTCAATGGCGACGGTGTTTTTTCAATTTCCCTACGATACGGGCTCAGCGTCAGTTGAAAGCCAGCCGGAATAGAGCGGCTGGTCGCGCAAGGCCCTCGCTTCCTCTGGTAGTTGATTCCACCAGTGGGGGGCTGCTACTGAGAAGGCCCTTTCTCTAGTGGTTTTTAATTTGGCCTCCTTCAGCCCAGGGATTGTTAGTAGATTTTGAGATGCAGATCTAAGTACCCTCTGGGGAACGTATAAGCGATTTCCTACTATATATGAAAGAGAATACATTATTTGCAACTTATAAAGGTGTTCTACACAGGCCTTTGGCAAAAAAAAAACATCTAATTAGCTTACTTCTCCAGTCAATAACCCATTCAGAACAGTATGATAAACCAACAGCATATTGATTTTTACGGCTCTCTGGAATTCAAGAGTGAGAAGGAAAAGCTATGAAGAATCTGGAAAATGACTGACAAGTGTATACTGAAAGGATCGGAGTTACGTTTGTGCTAGGAAAAAGAATTCCCAGGAAAAAAAAGATTACCTGCTTAATTATGTTCTTTGCTGTAATAATGATTTCGTCACCGTATATCTCAAAAAAGTTCAGTTTCCTTTGTTTTAGGAGTCCAAACACCAGCGATACAAGCCTGTCCTATTCCGAAACAAAAGAATGCATGAAAGTTAAGAACATAAGAAAAACCATGTTGTATCAGGCCAGTGGCTCATCCAGTCCAACATTCCGTGTCACACAGTGGCCAAAAAACCCCAGGTGCCATCAGGAGGTCCATCAGTGGGGCCAGGACACTAGAAGCCCTCCCACTGTGGCCCCCCAAGCACCCAGAATACAGAGCATCACTTGCCCCAGACAGAGAGTTCCATCTATACCCTGTGGCTAACAGCCACTGATGGACCTCTGCTCCATATGCCAGGGGTGGCCAACGGTAGCTCTCCAGGTGTTTTTTTGCCTACAACTCCCATCAGCCCCAGCCACTGGCCATGCTGGCTGGGGCTGATGGGAGTTGTAGGCAAAAAACATCTGGAGAGCTACCGTTGGCCACCCCTGCCATATGCTTATCCAATCTCCTCTTGAAACTGTCTATGCTTGTAGCCGCCGCCACCTCCTGTGGCAGTGAATTTAATCGGAATGGCAAAGACACCCACCACCTCTAAGTACGAAATATAGGGACGCCAGTCCCCAGGTGCCAGTGAGAGCTCCCCCAGTTTTCGGGGCTCCCCCTGACACCAGCCAGCGGGCTTGGTGGGGAAGCCGTGCCCCCAACAGTCTTCTGGGGCTCTGCTTGAAAAGAGAGGGTGCCACCAGCTCCCACCTTGCAAGAGAAGATTTTGCCTCTCGCAGGGCTAGAATGCGCGCCACCCGCTTTTTCCAAGCGGCTGCTGCCAGCTCCCACCTTGCAAGAGGCGATTTTGCCTCTCGCAGGGCTGGACCATGCGCCACCTGCTTGAGGAGAAACAGAGTAATCAACAGGTTCCGCATTTACTGCAATTCTCACCATCATTCTCCGATTCTGACATGTTCATTGCCTTTTGCTGTTTTCCCACACCGCTTATTCTATTCAGCCCAAACTGTTACTCTTTCAGTTTGTTAATTTCACTATTTTGCCACTGGATTCTAACCTTGTACCATTTTGCAGTCTTAACCCTACCTACGAGCTATATATGTAGCACAGCTCACTGTACCCCATTTCATCATCTGATGAAGTGTGCATGCACATGAAAGTTTATGTTCTCAATAAAACTTTGTTGGTCTTAAAGGTGCCCCTGGACTCCGACTTTGTTCTATTATTAAAATTTAAAAAAATGGTTCAACAATCTTCAGAACTGCTAGCTGGAGGACTGGAAAGAAGAAAAAGAAGAAATTGGATTTAAATCCTGCCCGCCCTATACTCTGAATCGCAGAGTCTCAAAGCGGTCACAATCTCCTTTACCTCCCCACCCTCCACACCAACAGACTTCCTGTGAGGTGGGTGAGGCTGAGAGAGCTCTGACAGAGGCTTCCCTTTCAAGGACAGCTCTGCGAGAGCTATAGCTGACCCATGGCTGTTCCAGCAGGTGCAAGTGGAGGAGTGGGGAAACAAACCCGGTTCTCCCAGGTAAGAATCTGCACACTTAACCGCTACACCAAACTGGCTCTCAAACAGAAGCATTGAACAGAACGCCTCGTCCTTCTCTCCCTCTCTCTGTTTTTCCTTCCATTTTCTTTTTAGCGTGAAACATTAATTCAGGTTAGTACTTTTATTCCAAACCAAAAATCAGAAACCGTGATATTTATGTGGGTTTCTGATCTAGAGAGAAAGCCCTAGCTGCAGAAATACTACGATTATGTTTAGGACGGCAGGGGACAGCTCTTGCCATTAAACAAGTCTTTGAAGTGTGGAATACAGTACCTCTTCGAGAATCTGACACTCGTCCTCCAGAGGCCTGTTCAAGTCGCTGCGAGCGTAGGTCGCGAACTCTGCAATCATCATTTTGTCTATCAGTTTTTCCAATTCACAGAGTTGTGACCCAAGGTGCCTAGTAGCAAAAAAAGCAGAGAAACGCAAAAGTTCAATAATAAAGGGGAGGCAGAAGTGAAGAGTTTGCTTAACCTCTAGAAAGATGTATGTTAGATTGGGAAATACTTGGAGACTTTGGGGGGTGGAGTTTAGGAAGGGCGGGGCTTGGGGAGGGGAGGGGCTTTGACGGGGGATACGATGCCAATAAACTCCACCTTCCAAAGCAGCCATTTTCTCCAGGTGAACGGATCTCTATCACGTGGAGATCATCCGTAATCCCAGGAGATCTCCAGCCACTATGTGGAGGTTAAAAACAACAAACGCAGTGGTTTCGCAGAATATGGGACATTGTCCTCCAAGATAAGATAGCCTCTCCATTGTCGCTCTGTGAAAATCCCAACATGGCTGACAAGTTCACGGAAAAACAATTTAATTTTTTTTCATTGTATCAACAATCCTACTTCACAAAAATGTAAAATACCCAAAAAACCCCAAAACCCCTAGACTTTGTTTTATATTAATGATGGAAGACGATGTAAATATCATACTAAATAACTGCGATAATGGGCTATTATAACAACTATACAATAACAACTATAAAAATGTAAAATACCAAAAAAATGTCTAGACTTTGTTTTATATTATTGATGTAAGACGATTTAAATGTCATACTAAATAACTGTGATAATGGGCTATTATAACAACTATACAATAACTATAAAAATGTAAAATACCAAAAAAGTCTAGACTTTGTTTTATATTACTGATGTAAGACGATTTAAATATCATACTAAATAACTGTGATAATGGCCTATTATAACAACTATACAATAACAACTATAAAAATGTAAAATACCAAAAAAAGTCTAGACTTTGTTTTATATTATTGATGTAAGACGATTTAAATATCATACTAAATAACTGTGATAATGGCCTATTATAACAACTATACAATAACAACTATAAAAATGTAAAATACCAAAAAAAGTCTAGACTTTGTTTTATATTATTGATGTAAGACGATTTAAATATCATACTAAATAACTGCGATAATGGGCTATTATAACAACTATACAATAACAATTCAACGTAAAATAATGTTTAAATCGGTACAGAAAGAAAACCCACAATCGTGTTACGTCATTAATATAACACAAAGTCTAGGTTGGTTTTTAAGATGCCTTGACTTCTGTGCTATATACATAGCAACAAGGGCTTGTCTTTGTAGCAAGAACTCCTTTGCATATTAGGCCACCCCCCCCCACCTCCCGATGTAGCCAATCCTCCAAGAGCTTACAGGGCTCTTAGTACAGAGCTTACTGTAAGCTCCAAGAGGATTGGCTACATCAGGGGTGTGTGGCCTAATAGGCAAAGGAGCTCCTGCTAAAATTCCACCCCTGTAGCCAATCCTCCAAGAGCTTACAGGGTTCTTCTTACAGGGCCTACTGGAAGCTCCAGGAGGTCTGGCTACATCAGGGGTGTGTGGCCTAATACGCAAAGGAGTTCCTGCTAGAATTCCACCCCTGTAGCCAATCCTCCAAGAGCTTATAGGGCTCTTCGTACAGGGCCTACTGGAAGCTCCAGGAGGACTGGCTACATCAGGGGTGTGTGGCCTCATAGGCAAAGGAGCTCCTGCTAGAATTCCACCCCTGTAGCCAATCCTCCAAGAGCTTACAGGGCTCTTTGTACAGGGCCTACTGGAAGCTCCTGGAGGACTGGCTACATCAGGGGTGTGTGGCCTAATAGGCAAAGGAGTTCCTGCTTCAAAAAAAGCCCTGGTAGCAACGCTATCCTATTGTCTCAGTTTGCTTACAACTTAGTATTCATGCAGCCAGGATTTCTAAGGGTCCTCTTCTTCTAAGGTTGCCAACTCCAGGTGGGGAAATCCCTGAAGATTTGGAGGCTGAAGACCGAGGAGGGCGGGGCTTGGGGAGGGGGCAGGGGGCTTCATGGCATTGTAGCCCCCTTCCCCACAAAGCAGCCGTTTTCTCCAGAGGAACTCATCCGTGCAGTCTGGAGATGAACTGTAATACCTGAAGGTTGGCACGTCTACAGGGGTGGAATTCTACCAGGAGCTCCTTTGCATATTAGGGCACACACCCCTGACGCAGCTAATCCTCCAAGACCTTACAAGAAGAAGAAGAAGAATTGCAGATTTATACCCCGCCCTTCTCCCTGAATCAGAGTCCCAGAGCGGCTCACAATCTCCTTTCCCTCCCTCCCCCGCAACAGACACCCTGTGTGGTGGGTGGGGCTGAGAGGGCTCTCACAGCAGCTGCCCTTTCAAGGACAACCTCTGCCAGAGCTATGGTTGACCCAAGGCCATTCCAGCAGGTGCAAGTGGAGAAGTGGGGAATCGAACCCGGTTCTCCCAGATAAGAGTCCGCGCACTTAACCACTACACCAAACTGGCTGCGGAGAGACCTGGGAGTAAAAGAACAGCCAAACTTAGAGATGGGGTGCAGAGCTACGGTGCTGAAGAAACAGAAAAAGAGCTGTGAAATACAGCCCAGAAAGCGGAGCTCAGGAAACCTTGTAGGGAGGGAGGAAAGAAGAAGAGGACTGCAGATTTATACCCCGCCCTTCTCTCTGAATCAGAGTCTCAGAGCGGCTCACAATCTCCTATATCTTCTCCCCCCCACAACAGACACCCTGTGAGGTGGGTGGGGCTGAGAGGGCTCTCACAGAAGCTGCCCTTTCAAGGACAACCTCTGCCAGAGCTATGGCTGACCCAAGGCCATGCTAGCAGGTGCGAGTGGAGGAGAGGGGAATTAAACCCGGTTCTCCCAGATAAGAGCCCGCACTCTTAACCACTACACCAAACAGGCTCTCTTGTGGTGGGGCTGAGAGGGCTCTGACAGCAGCAGCTGCCCTTTCAAGGACAACCTCTGCCAGAGCTATGGCTCAACCGAGGCCATTCCAGCAGGTGCAAGTGGAGAAGTGGGGAATCAAACCCGGTTCTCCCAGATAAGAATCCGTGCACTTAACCGAACTACACCAAACTGGTTCCCCTCCTACAAGGCTCTTTTTTGTAAGCTTTCGGAGGACTGGCTACATCAGAGGGTGTGTGGCCTAATATGCAAAGGAGCTCCTGCTAGAATTTCACCCCTGCACGTCTAAGAGAGATCACGGTGAATTAACAAGAAATGCTCTTTTTTGTAAGCTTTCGGAGGACTGGCTACATCAGAGGGTGTGTGGCCTAATATGCAAAGGAGCTCCTGCTAGAATTTCACCCCTGCACGTCTAAGAGAGATCACGGTGAATTAACAAGAAATAACACAGAGTGATGAAAATGTAAAATCTGCTGCCGGAGGATGTAGTGATAGACATGGGAATAAACACTGAAAAGGGGATTAGACAGATTCGTGGAGGATAAATCTATCGATGGCTACGGAGTGACTGAGGGGAACCTACACATTCAGAGGTATTAAGCCTCTGAATCCTAGAGCCAGGAGGTAGCATCAGGGGAAGGCCTCAGCCTCTCTGCCCTGCTGTGGGCCATCCAGAGAAACTGGTTGGCTGCTTTGTGAGATGGGATGCTGGACTAGATGGACCACAGGTTTGACACAGCAGGGCTCTTATGAAGACCTCGGCCTCTCTGCCCTGCTGTCGGCCCTCCAGAGGAACTGGTTGACTACTGTGCAAGACAGGATGCTGGACTAGATGGACCACTGGCTTGATCCAGCAGGGCTCTTCTGATGTTCTCAGGAAGGCTTCGGCCTCTCTGCCTTGTTCTTGGCCCTTCAGAGGAACTGGTTGTCCCCTGTGCAAGACAGGATGCTGGACTAGATGGACCGCTGGTCTGATCCAGCAGGGCTCTCCTGATGTTCTTATGAAGGCCTCAGCCTCTCTGCCCTGTTGTTGGCCCTCCAGAGGAACTGGTTGTCCCCTGTGTGAGACAGGATGCTGGACTAGATGGACCGCTGGTCTGATCCGGCTCTTCTGATGTTCTTATGAAGGCCTCAGCCTCTCTGCCCTGTTGCTGGCCCTCCAGAGGAACTGGTTGTCCCCTGTGTGAGACAGGATGCTGGACTAGATGGACCGCTGGTCTGATCCAGCAGGGCTCTTCTGATGTTCTTATGAAGGCCTCAGCCTCGGTGCCTTGTTGCTGGCCCTCCAGAGGAACTGGTTGTCCCCTGTGTGAGACAGGAGGCTGGACTAGATGGGCCCCTGGTCTGATCCAGCAGGGCTCTTCTGATGTTCTTATCACCTGGCTACACCGAAAGACTCTCTGATTAACAGCGGAATCAATTGGCATCACCTAGGAACGACCACATATAAAGTTTACATCTATATAGATACAGATGACTCCCCGAAACGGATCATTATAAAACTTTACACCTGACGGCGCGCCTCCCAAATGCCTCCTACCGGAAACTGTGAATGCCTTGGAGTTCCTGCTGTAGCACCTCCTGCGTCGTCGCTATTAAATCCAGCGCGCCGACGAATTCGGAAGTGGACAGCAAGAGCTGCACGGTGGGCTGCGTTTGGTGTACTGCCGCCATCAGCTTCAGCTTATTGTACGCTTTTATGCAGTTGACTTTCGTCATGGAGAGTCTCAAGACTTTGAGAGACCCTTCGCACATCACTTTGTCGATCTGGCCTATTTTGTCTCGAAGCATTTTCACAGCCAGGGAGGTTTTCCTGAGGTAGTCTTGCAGTTCGTGTTGGGAGGTCATGGCGTGGAAAAACGCTTCGGAGCGGAGGGAGATCTGATGGGCGATGTTGACTTCCACGATATCCAGATAGTGGCTCAGCTAAAGAGAACAAAAATAAAGGGGGGGGGGGAGGAGTAACTAAAAATTCTGGCCTCAACGCGACACGTTAAAACGATTAAAAAAAATTACGGTGACACATAGCACGAACTGTATGTAAAACGGCCATTTAGCATATTTACGACACTTAAAAGTGCCTTGGAAAAGGAAAGGAAACTGCAAGAACCAGTCGTTTCCGACTCTGGGGTGACATTGCTTTCACTACGTTTTCACGGCAGACTTTTTCATGGGATGGTTTGCCCTTGCCTTCCCCACTCTTCTACACTTCCCCCCCAGCAAGCTGGGTACTCATTTTACCGACTTCGCAAGGATGGAAGGCTGAGTCAACCTCGAGCCGGCTACCTGAAAACCCAGCTTCCACCGGGGATCGAACTCAGGTCGTGAGCATAGCTTAGGACTGCAGTACTGCAGCTTTAACACTCTGTGCCACGGGGCTCTTTAAAAGTGCTTAAGTTTTCTACAAATTGCAAATATTATAGAGGGCTGAGCTATAAGCAGCTGTACCCTATGCAACGCCGTAGGGTAGAGGTTTACAAGATTATGCATGGATAGAGAAGGCTCTCTGCTTCCTACTACTCATTAGAAAGGGGGCAAAACTCTGTTCTTCTGCATGTTTTCTCATTCTCCCTCTTGGCCTGCACACCTGTAATTCCTCAGCATGGCGCCTTTGCAAAGAAACGCTTGCTGGGCTTATTAAATAGCCGAAATGGTACTGTAATGGGATCGCCTACCTTTTCCTGAAGCAGCTTGGAAGAAGCCGCGTCACGATTTCCTTTCCCCCCAGCGGTGTTGAAATGAGACCAAGGTAATACCATGTTAAACGTTGAAGGATCTTCCAAGGCAAAATCTGGTTTCATAAAAATCTGAAAGGAGAAACCAATCCTGTATTATTTGTCCAGCTTATTGGCACTTTCCCGCATATTATGCAGACTTTGCCAATTAACATACCAGTGACAACCATGAGACGCAGTGAAATTCCTCCCCTTTTAAAAATATACATGCATCGTAACTTCATAAAACATGTTAACTACCTTAAAGAAACTACCTTCCCTATACGGTCCAGGGCCTTCTCGGTGGTAGCACCTAAATGTGGAATGCCCTCCCGGAGGCCATAAGGGCCCTGCGGGATCTCTCTTAATTCCTCAGGGCCTGCAAAACTGAATTATTTTGACAGGCCTTCAGCACCTAAGCCGGGAGAGGACTGCCACCCTACACTGCTGAGGAACTACGATCGTTATAGGATCGATGCCGGGAGAAAGAAGGATCCTGCTTATACTGAAGCTGAATAGCACCTTAAAATGTATTTTAAATTGGGTTTTTTAAAAATCATTTTAAATTGAAATTGTAAATACTTTTGAACTGGTGTTAGCTGCCCTGAGTCTGCACGCAGAGAGAGCGGGATATAAGATAATAACAGCCACAAAAACAACTAGCAAAATGGCCAATTACTGCCCTTGTGAGCGGCGGCTGTACTTTTCTGTTCTCATTTGTTTTGCTGCCGTCAAGTCGCAGCTAACTTTAGGGCAACGGATTATCAGAGGTGGGTTTTGCCCTTGGCTTCCTCTGCGTATATAAGAACATAAGAGAAGCCATGTTGGATCAGGCCAGTGGCCCTTCCAGTCCAACACTCTGTGTCACATAAGAACATAAGAGAAGCCATGTTGGATCAGGCCAATGGCCCATCCAGTGCAACACTCAGTGTCACATAAGAACATAAGAGAAGCCATGTTGGATCAGGCCAATGGCCCATCCTGTCCAACACTCTGTGTCACATAAGAACATAAGAGAAGCCATGTTGGATCAGGCCAATGGCCCATCCAAGTCCAACACTCTGTGTCACACAAGAACATAAGAGAAGTCATGTTGGATCAGGCCAGTGGCCCATCCAGTCCAACACTCTGTGTCACATAAGAACATAAGAGAAGTCATGTTGGATCAGGCCAGTGGCCCATCCAGTCCAACACTCTGTGTCACATAAGAACATAAGAGAAGCCATGTTGGATCAGGCCAATGGCCCATCCAGTGCAACACTCAGTGTCACATAAGAACATAAGAGAAGCCATGTTGGATCAGGCCAATGGCCCATCCTGTCCAACACTCTGTGTCACATAAGAACATAAGAGAAGCCATGTTGGATCAGGCCAATGGCCCATCCAGTTCAACACTCTGTGCCACATAAGAACAGAAGAGAAGCCATGTTGGATCAGGCCAGTGGCCCATCCAGTCCAACACTCTGTGTCACATAAGAGAAGCCATGTTGGATCAGGCCAATGGCCCATCCAGTTCAACACTCTGTGTCACATAAGAACATCAGAGAAGCCATGTTGGATCAGGCCAGTGGCCCATCCAGTCCAACACTCTGTGTCACATAAGAACATCAGAGAAGCCATGTTGGATCAGACTAATGGCCCATCCAGTTCAACACTCTGTGTCACACAGTGACCCAATATATATACACACTGTGGCTAATAGTCACTGATGAACCGCTGCTCCATATTTTTATCTAATCCCCTCTTGAAGCTGGCTATGCTTGTAGCCGCCACCACCTCCTGTGGCAGTGAATTCCACATGTCAATCACCACTTTGCACATGAATTTTTAAATGGTTTATTCTTTTGGGCAGAGAAGCTCCAGGTTGTTGCTGTAAAGTTGACTCTTTTGGCAATTTTCTGGTTTGTTCCACAGTAGTTTAAAGATTTTTCTGTCTTGTGTGTGTGTGCGTGGGGGGGGGAGGTTAGTGGAATTTTGGGGTGTTCCTGTTGGTTTTGAAGAAAATTCTAGTTAGGCTTCAATGACAGTTAACTGCTTAACACATTAGCATTGTTGCAATATTTTGTTTATTTAACAGTCCCTGACACCTCTTACTCTGAATTACTGCATCAAAATACGCAAACAAGGTCTGTGCTGTAGCAACCTTGAGTAGGCTGTTCAGGTGCTGTTCAGATGCACGTCTGCAAGTTGCGAACTTACTTTTGATTCACTGACATTCATTACAAAAATCTAATGGTCAATGGTGCTGAGCCTAAGACCTAGGGGAAAACATGAAGCGGCTGGGCATTGTGAGCTGTCATACATAAGTTGCTTCATGTGTTGGTCAGCCAATGGAAAAAAAAAACAGAGGCTTTGCTCTGTAGCTCCTGTGCGATTGAGAAAGCCTGGCAAAGCAAGCTGTGATGCAGAAGGAAGCAAGAGAGAGAGAAGGAAGCAGATGACGGCCAGTTGCTCGGGGGCCTGATAGGAGCCCACTGAGGGGCTGATCCGGCCCTTGGACTATGTGTCTGACACCCCTGATTTAACAAGTTTCCCAGAAAGCAGGAGGAATAGAATGAAGCAAAGGGGATCACACATTAGGGGAAGCTCCGACTGCCCAATCACAATTATTCTCTCACAGCCCATAACTTTCTGACCGTGGCACAAAGAGGATAAAAAGGCTGCGATCAGGGGGAGATTTTTTTCGAGTGCTACTGGTTATTCTGGTCTGCCTCTGGCTTGGATTAATTCTACCCGGGAAGCCCCTCTTCTTGTTTTGCGCCAGGACCAGTTTGCGCTTTATTTCACAATACTCTTTTAAAACTGTTATTTCAACCTTTCCTGTGTTTTTCATTTGGGGCTGGTGGGTTGTGGTAGGGGAAGATGCTGTTGTTTTCTTTCTGTTTTTTTTTTTTAAAGAAGAAGAAGAATTGCAGATTTATATCCCGCCCTTCTCCCTGAATCAGAGACTCAGAGTGGCTTACAATCTCCTATGTCTTCTCCCCTCACAACAGACACCCTGTGAGGTGGGTGGGGCTGGAGAGGGCTCTCACAGCAGCTGCCCTTTCAAGGACAACCTCTGCCAGAGCTATGGCTGACCCAAGGCCATTCCAGCAGGTGCAAGTGGAGGAGTGGGGAATCAAACTCAGTTCTCCCTGGTAAGAGTCCGCACACTTAACCACTACACCAAACTGGCTCTAGATAGTTTTGTTTGGTTTTGTTTTGGCCTGTTTTGAGTCTACAAGCTTGCGTTGTTTTGCCGGGATCTCTTGGCTTGT
Organism: Heteronotia binoei; assembly: GCF_032191835.1. Taxonomy (NCBI): domain Eukaryota; kingdom Metazoa; phylum Chordata; class Lepidosauria; order Squamata; family Gekkonidae; genus Heteronotia; species Heteronotia binoei. The sequence goes on from NC_083223.1 coordinate 8,303,334, forward strand.
TTGAGAACTTTTTAATTTGTTATACCTGCTCATGGCATTGAGACACAGAGCTTTTATTGGACAAATGAAAGGACTTTTAATTTTAACCACTTTGCACTTGAATTTTTAAATGGTATATTCTTTTGGGGAGAAAGACTCCAGGTTGTTGCTGTAAGGTTGACTCTTTTGGCATTTTTCTGGTTTGTTCCACAGAAGTTTAAAGATTTTTCTGTCTTGTGGGAGTTTTTGGGGGGGGGGGGGGAGTGGTTAGTGGAATTTTGGGATGTTCCTGTTGGTTTTGACATTTTTTTTTTTAGTTAGGCTTTAATGACAGTTAACTGCGGTGAGGGCTTAGGTATTCTTAAAAACCACAACATAAATCTTAGCTAGAGTCCAGTAAGTATTATCTGAACCAAAAGCGAGAATTTTGTTAGGCTTTCAGAAAGAAGCCAAGTAGTTTGTTTTGTTTTAACTTAAGGTCACAGCCTCTCTGCAGTTGTTGAGACTCCAGAGGAACTGGTTGGCCCGTGCGTGAGACAGGATGCTGGACTAGATAGACCCTCACTGGTCAGATCCAGCTGGACTCTTCTGATGTTCTTATGAAGGCCTCGGCCTCTCTGCCCTGTTGTTGGCCCTCCAGACGACCTGGTTCGCCACTGTGTGAGATAGGATGCTGAACTAGAAGGACCACTGGTCTGATCCAGCAAGGCTCTTCTGATATTCTTATGAAGGCCTCGGCCTCTTTGCCCTGTTGCTGGCCCTCCAGAGGAACTGGCTGGCCACTGTGTGAGACAGGATGCTGGACTAGATGGACCACTGGTCTGATCCAGCAGGGCTCTTCTGATGTTCTTATGAAGACCTTGGCGTCTCTGCTCTGTTGTTGGTCCTCCAGAGGAACTGGTTGTTCCCTGTGTGAAGCAGGATGCTGGATTAGGTGGACCCTTGTAAGCTCTTGGAGGATTGGCTACATTAGGGGTGTGTGGCCTAATATGCAAAGGAGCTCCTGCCAGAATTCCACCCCTGCCGCCCCCATATGTCCCGAGCATTACAGATAAATTATGTCTGAATAAAAACAGAAGGGGAAGGTGGGGGAACTCTCTCAACATTTTTCACTTACATTTGATGTTAAAAAAGAATCGTAATTGGCTTTCAAGTGATCTACAGAACAGACCTTGGGGCAACTATTTTAGCATGAATTAAGTCTCTCTCATTAGCACACCCCTGCACGCACGAAGAGAAAATCCTACCAGTAGAACTGAAACCTCCCTGTTGCAGTATATGACTTGTCTTTTGATATTGCTCTCAAAGCCAATTATAGCTGAACAGCTCCCTGGCTTCATTAGTTCGCTCCTTGAATAAAAATGACGTCCAACCTTTCTATCACTTTAAGGGCCTCCTTTGCGTAACAGGATTATGCAAGGGTCCTTATATCAAATGCCGTAAGAATAGTTTTTGGCTTTCCAATAATGCCCTTACTTGGAGAGAGGTGCCATGCAATATTCTCTCTAAGCCACAGGGTGTCATAAGAACATAAGAGAAGCCATGTTGGATCAGGCCAATGGCCCTTCCAGTCCAACACTCTGTGTCACAGAAGAACATAAGAGAAGCTATGTTGGATCAGGCCAGTGGCCCATCCTGTCCAACACTCTGTGTCACATAAGAAAATAAGAGAAGCCATGTTGGATCAGGCCCATGGCCCATCCTGTCCAACACTCTGTGTCACATAAGAACATAAGAGAAGCCATGTTGGATCAGGCCAATGGCCCATCCAGTGCAACACTCTGTGTCACATAAGAACATAAGAGAAGCCATGTTGGATCAGGCCAATGGCCCATCCAGTGCAACACTCTGTGTCACATAAGAACATAAGAGAAGCCATGTTGGATCAGGCCAATGGCCCATCCAGTCCAACACTCTGTGTCACATAAGAACATAAGAGAAGCCATGTTGGATCAGGCCAATGGCCCATCCAGTGCAACACTCTGTGTCACATAAGAACATAAGAGAAGCCATGTTGGATCAGGCCAATGGCCCATTCAGTCCAACACTCTGTGTCACATAAGAACATAAGAGAAGCCATGTTGGATCAGGACCATGGCCCATCCAGTCCAGCACTCTGTGTCACATAAGAACATAAAAGAAGCCATGTTGGATATATATATATATATATATACACACACACACATACACACACACACTGTGACTAATAGCCACTGATGGATCTCTGCTCCATATTTTTATCCAATCCCCTCTTGAAGCTGTCTATGCTTGTAGCCGCCACCACCTCCTGTGGCAGTGAATTCCACATGTTAATCACCCTTTGGGTGAACTCATAGAATCATAGACTTGGAAGGGACTTCCAGAATCATCTAGTTCAACCGCCTGCACAATGCAGGAAACTCACAAATGCCTCCCCTTAAATTCACAGGATCTTCATTGCTGTCAGATGGCCATCTAGCCTGTTTAAAAACTTCCAAGGAAGGAGAGCCCACCACTTCCCGAGGAAGCCTGTTCCACTGAAGAACCGCTCTAACAGTCAGGAAGTTCTTCCTAATGTTGAGCTGGAAGTTTTTTTGATTTAATTTCAACCAATTAGTTCTGGTCTTACTTTCTGGGGCCACAGAAAACAATTCCACCCCATCCTCTATATGACAGCCCTTCAAGGACTTGAAGATGGTGATTCTATCAGCTCTCCTTTCCCATGGCCCTTCTTTCCCATGCCCAGCTCCTTCAACCTTTCTTAATAGGACTTGGTCTCCAGACCCCTCACCATCTTCGTCGCCCACCTCTGGACCCGTTCCAGCTTGTCTATATCCTTCTTAAAATGTGGTGCCCCAAACTGAACACAATACTCCAGGTGAGGACTTAACAAAGCAGAGTAAAGCAGTACCATCACTTCATGTGATCTGGACACTATACTTCTGTTGATACAGCCCAAAATTGCATTTGCCTTTTTAGCTACTGCATCACACTGTTGACTCATGTTCAGGCGTATGATCCACCAAGACCCCTAGAACTTTTTCGCACACACTACTGCTAAGATAAGTCTCCCCCATCCTATAACTATGCATGGGATTTTTCCTACCTAAATGCAGAACTTTACATTGATCCCCGTTAAAATTCATTTTATTGATTTTAACCCAGTTTTCCAGTCTGTCAAGGTCATCCTGTATCCTGTTTCTGTCTTCTACCGTATTTGCAACCCCTCCCGTTTGTTATGAAGGCTGGATCTGACATAAATGACTTTGGCGGGCTGAGCCGGGCTCCATAGAACCAGGCCATGTGTGAACCTTTTTAAGATTACGTAGCAGAGATATAAACTTTTTAGAAGAGATATAAACTTTTTAAAGGACACAAACACAACTGAAGATTTTTTTTAAAAAAAATAAAACTTAAAATAAAACATGCTCAAAACATTAGCACTCGTTGGTCTTAAAGGTGCTTTCTTTATATTTCTCCTGTGAGATCCAAGGAACCCAGCAAAGGAAGCTCTGGCTCTTTCCCTCCCTCCCCGGGGGACCAGGAGGGAGAGGAGCCTCAGCCAATGGAGAAAATAGAGGTTTTGCTCTGTCGCTCCTGTGCGATTGAGCAAGCCTTGCAAAGCAAGCTGAGATGCAAAAGGAAGCAAGAAAGAGGGAGAAGGAAGCAGATGAAAGACAGTTGCTCAAGGGCCTGATAGGAGCCCTCCGGGGGCCTGATTTGGCCCCTGGGCTGCATGTTTGACACCCCTGCACTAAGCTGTGGAGACTTGTGAGCAAAAATTCTACTTTGTGAACTCCTGGCATTAAAGTTGTGAGCGACTGCATGAATTAGCTTGCTCTGGGGCCATTTTTTTCCTGAGCTAAACCAAAAAAGTGTGCGCTGGAGACTAAAACCTGTGAGCTGGCTCACGCTAACTCCGCTTGGAGGGAACGCTGCATGCCCAGCAATCAAAGAAAGGTTTCTTGGTCATGGTCTATGACAATTGTTTTTTAAAGCAGGTGGCAAATATTGATCAGTCCCTTTTCAGACCGCTGGCTACTTCGCAGGCAGGGGGAAGAGGCAAAACAGATGTAGAGAAAGGAGGAGGAAGAAGAAGGTGCCAGCCAAGACGGAAACTGCCGCTGTCCTCAACCAAAAGTTTGGCAGAACGTCTCTGCCCTGCAGGCCCTGTGGAATTGCATAAGGTCCCGCAAAGCCGTGATGTCATTTGGCAGAAAGTTCCACCAGGTTGGGGCCAAGGCTGAAAAGGCCCTGTTCAGGCCCGTAACCACGGGGGGGGGGGGGGCTGTGGAGCACGGACCCTCTATTAAACCTCCCTTCCCCCTGTAGGGCCCCTCCATTCAGTGCCTCCTCCGCCAGCTCGCTGCCACTCACCCCTTTCCTTCCATTTGCAACCCCCCTCCCCAGCATGCCGCCCACTCACCCACCATCACGGCCTGTGCCTCCCCCACTGGCCCGCCGCCGCCCACCCCTTCCCTTTGCACACCCCACCCCAGCATGCCACTGCAGCCTGTGCCTCCTTCGCTGGCTCGCTGCAGCCACTACGGCCGCCCGCCCCTCCTTTCCCATCCCTTCCTGTTGCCTCCCCCCTCCGATGTTCACGGCAGGGCCCTGTGATCGCGGGCGGGGGGAGGCGATGGGAAGGGGAGGGATGGGAAAGGAGGGGCGGGCGGCGATAGCGCCTGTGGCAAGCTGCTGAAGGAGGCACAGGCCATGGCGGTGGGCAAATGGGCAGCAGCTGGGGGGGGTGCAAAGGGAATAATAATAATAATAATAATAATAATAATAATAATAATAATAATAATAATAATAATGTTTTATTTGTATCCCACCCTCCCTGCCAAGGCAGGCTCAGGGCGGCTAACAACATATCAATACAATAGATTATACAATAGGTATTAAAACATATAACAAATTATACAATAGGTATTAAAACAACATATAACCTTAAAAAAACATACAGCCCCGGCTGTATGTGCTCCCACTTCGGGAGCCCTAATAGTAGCCTAGCCGCCACGTTCTGCACCAGCTGCAGCTTCCGTCAAAAACCGGGAGAGGAATTTCCCTCCCCAGAGCGCTGTGACCCACGCAAAGGACCTCTGTCTTTGAAGGAGTGGGTAGCGGCGGGCCGGTGGAGGAGGCACAGGCTACGGTGGTGGGCAGGTGGGAGGATGGTGCACTGGGGTGGGGGGGAAGAAAGGGAAGGGAGAGTTTGATAGCGGGTGGGCGGAGGAGGCAGGGAAACTTGTGGAGTTTGCGCGAAGAGCTCCTTAAGAAAAGCCCTCTGTGCAAACAGGGCCGTCTGGGAATGCTTCATCAGGGAAAGCCTTGTTTTGCATCCCACAGGTTGTTTCCCGACCTCCAATCGATCCTCGCAAACCAAAAACTGGCCTGCGTACTGCTTCGCTCGTTCTTGTAAGATCCCCTCATGATTTCACCCTCGTGGAACAGATTGCTCGAGGAGGAGTCGGCGGCAATCGAAGGACAGATCGCTCCGTGTGCTTATAACCACGAAAAAAACATTTCCCACTCACCGCGGGAGTCCATATGATGAAGCGATGGCAAAACATCTGCTGTCAGAAAACAGATGCCCGGTAATAAGCGCTGGCAAAGAGAAGGGCACACCAATATGGGCTCACACCAAGACATTTTAAAAACACGTCGCTTTGCCAGGGTAAGTGCCTGCATCCAAAGTTAAGTACGCTTCGATCCGGTTGTAATCAACGCAAGCCAAGCATTCATTCCCATGATAAGGGCACTTTAAGCGCCCGTCTCTGTCACTGGATTGCACCAAGGGCATATCAAATGCCACAACCGAGCGAATGAGCTGCAACACCAGCTGAAGTTAGCAACACCAGCTGAAGTTAGTTTAGGAAAGGCCAGCCTAGATATCAAACAATAAAGGACGCATTCATCCTAACCTTAAGCCCCTTTCTTCTTTAGCCTTGGAACAAGCAGGCCTTGAATTCAGCAGGAGCTCGGAGGAGCGCAGCTCCTGAACCTTTCTGAGGGTTCCCCCTCTTCCTCCCCGCCTACCTTGTCCGTTGAATAGCAGGTGCAGCTGCATAACAATCCCTGGATTAGGAGAACGGGCAGCAGGGTTGCCAATCCCCAGGTGGGGGCAGGGGATCCCCTGGTTTGCAGGCCCTCCCCCCCGCTTCAGGGTCATCAGAAAGCGGGGGGGGGGGGGGGGAGGGAAGGGAAATGTCTGCTGGGCACTCCATTATTCCCTATGGAGATGTATTCCTATAGGAAATAACAGAGAATGGATCGACGGGTATCTGGGGCTCTGGGGGGGGGGCGGTATTTTTTGACGTAGAGGCCCCAAATTTGCAGCGTAGCATCTGGTGCCTCTCCCCAAAATACCCTCCAAGTTTCAAAATGTTTGGACCAGGGGGTCCAATTCTATGTGCCCCAAAAGAAGGTGCCCCTATCCTTCATTATTTCCTATGGAAGGAACAACATATATGAACATATGAAGCTGCCTTATACTGAATCAGACCCTCGGTCCATCAAAGTCAGTCTTGTCTTCTCAGACTGGCAGCGGCTCTCCAGGGTCTCAAGCTGAGGTTTTCCACACCTATTTGCCTGGACCCTTTTTTGGAGATGCCAGGAATTGAACCTGGGACCTTCTGCTTCCCAAGCAAATGCTCTACCACTGAGCCACTGTCCCTCCCCTAAGGAAGGCATTGAAAAGGTGTGCGGTTCCTTTAACTGTGATGGCCAGAACTTCCTTTGGAGTTCAATTATGCTTGTCACACCCTTGCTCCTGGCTCCGCCCCCAAAGTCCCCAGATATTTCTTGAATTGGATTTTGCGCAGCAGGTGGCTTGCTGGCCTTTTGATGCGGGGGGGGGGGGGGGAGAGGAGAACCCCAGGTGAGTGAGGCCTGCTTGGGCTGGCTGGATCTCTAGTCAGCCCAAGCAGGCCTTGCATGCCCGCGGTTCTCCTTTGCCTATTAGGCCACACACCCCTGATGCAGCCAATCCTCCAAGAGCTTACAGGGCTCTTCGTACAGGACCTACTGTAAGCTCCAAGTGGATGGGCTACATCAGGGGGGTGTGCCTAATTAGGCAAAGGAGGTCCTGCTACAAAAAAAAGCCCTTGTCCAAGTCCAGGAGGAGGAGGGTGGGTGACAAGAGGTTTACAAGATTATGCACGGGATGGAGAAGGTAGAGAAAGAAGCATTTTTCTCCCTTTCTCACAAGACAAGAACTCGTGTGCATTCGATGAAATTGCTGAGCGGTCAAGCTGGAACAGATAAAAAAACATACTTCTTCACCCAAAGGGTTATTAACATGTGGAATTCACTGCCACAGGAGGTGGCAGCGGCTACAAGCATAGACAGCTTCAAGAGGGAGTTAGATAAAAATATGGAGCAGAGGTCCATCAGTGGCTATTAGCCACAGTATATTGTTAGAAAACTCTGTCTGGGACAGTGATGCTCTGTATTCTTGGTGCTTGGGGGGGCATAGTGGGAGGGCTTCTAGTGTCCTGGCCCCACTGGTGGACCTCCTCATGGCACCTGGTTTTTTTTGGCCACTGTGTGACACAGAGTGTTGGACTGGATGGGCCACTGGCCTGATCCAACATGACTTCTCTTAGAAGAAGGAAGGAAGGAAGGAAGGAAGGAAGGAAGGAAGGAAGGAAGGAAGGAAGGAAGGAAGGAAGGAAGGAAGGAAGGAAGGAAGGAAGGAAGGAAGGAAGGAAGGAAGGAAGGAAGGAAGGAAGGAGGAGATGATGATGATGATATTGGAATGATATTCCGCCCACTACTTTGAATCTCAGAGTCTCAGAGCAGTCAAAATATCCTTTACCTTCCCCCCCATACACAACAGACACCCTGTGAGGTGGGTGAGACTGAGAGAGCTCTGACAGAAGCTGCCCTTTCAAGGACAACTTCTGCCAGAGCTCTGGCTGACCCAAGGCCATTCCAGCAGGTGCAAGCGGAGGAGTGGGAAATCTAACCCAGTTCTCCCAGATAAGAGAGCTATGGCTGACCCAAGGCCATTCCAGCAGGTGCAAGTGGGGGAGTGGGGAATCCAACCCGGTTCTCCCAGATAAGAGAGCTCTGGCTGACTCAAGGCCATTCCAGCAGCTGCAAATGGAGGAGTGGGGAATCCAACCCAGTTCTCCCAGATAAGAGAGCTATGGCTGACCCAAGGCCACTCCAGCAGGTGCAAGTGGGGGAGTGGGGAATCAAACCCGGTTCTCCCAGATAAGAAAGCTCTGGCTGACTCAAGGCCATTCCAGCAGCTGCAAGTGGAGGAGTGGGGAATCAAACCCGGTTCTCCCAGATAAGAGTCCGCACACTTAACCACTACACCAAACCAGCTCTTATGAATCTTCAGCAACAGATACGAACACATAAACGCTCCTCCCCTGCCACAAATTTTGTTCGTCTTTAAGGCGCTACTGGACTCTCCCTCTTCGCTGCTGCTGCAGACAGACTAACGTGGCTCCCCGTCTTGTTTTGTATCCTACAGGTAAAAAAATATGAACAGCAATTTACCGTTTCCTAACGCGCAGCACAATCATACCTTAGGTACTTGCTCCAGTTCTGTCCTGGATTTATCTAAAAAAAAAAAAATGAAATGGGAAAAATAACACATTATTGCAAACATGACCTTTCGTTGCAAAGTTTTACTGCCTCTATCACCCCCTGGGTTGCCACATTTATTGGATAACAGAGGACCGCAGGAACAACAGGAGACCATAGGAAGGAGGGCAGGAAGGGCTCTCCTGGCCCTTCCTTACGTGCCCAAGGAAAAGATGATCACTGCTTTGGCATCAGGCAACCATTTTTCTCCAGGCCGTCTTCTGGGCATGGAGCAGGGGGTCACGGGGTGTGTGTGGGGAGAGGTATTTGTGAATCTCCTGCATTCTGCAAGAGGCTGGACTTGATGACCTTGAAGTTCCCTTCCAATGCTATGATTCTATAATTCTATGAAACGCCTTTATGGCCAGGGGCCCGCATATCTTCGGGACCTCCTCTCCCCATGTGAACATCCCCGGGCTCTGAGGTCTGCTGCTCAACATCTTCTCATAGTCCCTGGTCCTGAGGATGTCCGGGCGGCTTCCACAAGGGCCAGGGCCTTTTCGGTCCGGGCCCCTACCTGGTTGAATGAGCTCCCGCTGGAGATCCAGGCCCTGCGGGACTTATCAAGGTTTCGTAGGGCCTGTAAGATGGAGCTTTTCCGTCCGACTTTTAATTAATCCAGCAGGCGTCCTCTGAAAGTCATCGCTTCCCCCAGCATTTCACCATTATGGTGTTATGTTATGCTACTAGCCATCAGTTTGGTGTAGTGGCTAAGTGTGCGGACTCTTATCTGGGAGAACCGGGTTTGAATCCCCACTCCTCCACTTGCACCTGCTAGCATGGCCTTGGCTCAGCCACAGCTCTGGCAGAGCTGTCGTTGAAAGGGCAGCTTCTGGAAGAGCTCACTCAGCCCCACCCACCTCACAGGGTGTCTGCTGTGGGGGAGGAAGGGAAAGGAGATTGTGAGCCGCTCTGAGACTCTTTGGAGTGGAGGGCAAGATATAAATCTAATATCTTCATCTACCTCACAGGGTGTCTGTTGTGGGGGAGGAAGGGAAAGGAGATTGTGAGCCGCTCTGAGACTCTTCGGAGTGGAGGGCGGGATATAAATCCAATATCTTCATCTACCTCTCAGGGTGTCTGTTGTGGGGGAGGAAGGGAAAGGAGATTGTGAGCCGCTCTGAGACTCTTCGGAGTGGAGGGCGGGATATAAATCCAATATCTTCATCTACCTCACAGGGTGTCTGTTGTGGGGGAGGAAGGGAAAGGAGATTGTGAGCCGCTCTGAGACTCTTTGGAGTGGAGGGCAAGATATAAATCCAATATCTTCATCTACCTCACAGGGTGTCTGTTGTGGGGGAGGGAGGTAAAGGAGATTGTGAGCCGCTCTGAGACTCTTCGGAGTGGAGGGCGAGATATAAATCCAATATCTTCATCTACCTCACAGGTTGTCTGTTGTGGGGGGGGGAGGTAAAGGAGATTGTGAGCCGCTCTGAGACTCTTCGGAGTGGAGGGCGAGATATAAATCCAATATCTTCATCTACCTCACAGGGTGTCTGTTGTGGGGGGGGGGAGGTAGTGGAGATTGTGAGCCGCTCTGAGACTCTTCGGAGTGGAGGGCGAGATATAAATCCAATATCTTCATCTACCTCACAGGTTGTCTGTTGTGGGGGGGGGAGGTAAAGGAGATTGTGAGCCGCTCTGAGACTCTTCGGAGTGGAGGGCGAGATATAAATCCAGTATCTTCATCTACCTCACAGGGTGTCTGTAGTGGGGGGGGGGGAGGTAAAGGAGATTGTGAGCCGCTCTGAGATTCTTCGGAGTGGAGGGCAGGATATAAATCCAATATCTTCATCTACCTCACAGGGTGTCTGTTGGGGGAGGGGAGTAAAGGAGATTGTGAGCCGCTCTGAGACTCTTCGGAGTGGAGGGCGAGATATAAATCCAATATCTTCATCTACCTCACAGGGTGTCTGTTGTGGGGGGGGGGGGGAGTAAAGGAGATTGTGAGCCGCTCTGAGACTCTTCGGAGTGGAGGGCGCGTTATAAATCCAATATCTTCATCTACCTCACAGGGTGTCTGTTGTGGGGGGGGGGGGAAGGTAAAAGAGATTGTGAGCCATTCTGAGACTCTTCGGAGTGGAGGGCGGGATATAAATCCAATAATCTTCTTCTTCATCAGCCGCATGCTGTTTACTGCCTATGTCTGTAAGACTGTTTACTGTGCTGCTCCTGTTTTGTAATGTCTGTTTTTATGGTGTTGTTTTAACTCTGTTTTTTAACTGTTGTGAGCTTCTGGCATTAAAGTTGTAAGCTACTGCATCAATTAGCTTGCTGTGGGGCCATAATAATATTTTATTTATATCCCCCCCTCCCCGCCGCAGCAGGCTCAGGGCGACTCACAACATATAACAAATACACAATTACAATACAAAACATTATATTAATACAATATATAATTCATTAGAGTTGCTATTTAAAACCAATGTAATTAAAACCATCAAAGTTAAAAACTAACATTTACAGGTGCTATGTTCTAGATGTTCTCCTCTTGTCATTTATGATGGCCGTATGTAGTCGACTAAAATCCACAGTAAGAGAAGGCCAGTTGGAAAAGGGTAGTCTTACAGGCCCTATGGAATTGAACAAGATTCCGCAGGGCCCGCACTTCATCCGGTAGTTGGTTCGACCAGTGTGGAGCTGCGATCGAAAAGGGCCCTTTCCTTCGTACTCTTCGATTTGGCCTTCTTCAGCCCACAGATTGTCAAAAGATTTTGTGCACCTGACCTCAGCACTCTCTGGGGCACATTTGGGAAGAGACGGTCCCTAAGGTAGGCAGGTCCTCGGCCATATAGGGCTTTAAAGGTAATGACTTTGTAACGAATCCGGTATACAACTGGCAGCCAGTGCAGTTCGCGCAGCTCCGGCTGTATGTGCTCCCACTTTGGGAGCCCTAATAACAGCCTGGCAGCCACATTCTGCACTAGCTGCAATTTCCGGGTTCGGCACAAGGGCAGCCCCACGTAGAGGGCATTGCAGTAATCCAATCTCAAGGTGACGATTGCACGGATCACCGTTGCCAAATCGTCACGCTCTAGGAAGGTGGAAGAAAGCGGATTGAGCCGTGGCTGCTATCTGAGCGAAGACAAAAACGTGTGAGCCGGAGGCTAAAAAAACTGAGCTAGCTGCCACTAACTCAGCTTAGAGGGAACACTGCCCACTATTTCAACTGACCTCTAGGCAACCAAGATCAGTTCCCCTGCAGAAGACAGCTGCTTCGGAGGATGGACTCGACGGCATCGTGCCCTGCTGAGGCCCCTCCCCTCTGCAAGCCACACCCTCCCCAGGCTCCACCCCACCCTCCAAAAAATCTCCAGGTATTTCCTACTCCAGACCTGGCCACCAGACCCGCTGAGAAACGACAATCCTACCATGAGTATGCAACAGCGTCCTGTCAAAGGTATCTTTAGGAGGACAAACAGTCTTGCATTTCTCATGAAGCTTCTCTCTCTGCAAAACAGGAGGCAGGCGATCAAAAGAAACATTCCGGGTTTAAAACATGAAGTTGTTCTTACAGCACAGTATCCGATATTTGACAGAGTGAAATACAGAAGCACACGAGTTTAGCGTGGCCAGTGGCGGACTGGGCAGGGTGTCGGCTTGCCCAATGGCAAGTGGGCCCCCCTTAAACTTTAGACAATATGTTTAAAATGTTAATGACCTTTTAGCAGCTTGAAAATATAACAGACGCCCCAATATTGCTACTGTAATGCCCCTAATCTCCCGCTTTCCCAACTGATCTCCAGCTGGGGATCTCCCGCTTTTCCAACTGATCTCCAACTGATCTCCAGCTGGGGATCTCCCGCTTTCCCAAATGATCTCCAGCTGGGGATCTCCCGCTTTCCCAACTGATCTCCAGCTGGGGATCTCCCGCTTTCTCAACTGATCTCCAGCTGGGGATCTCCCGCTTTCCCAACTGATCTCCAGCTGGGGATCTCCCGCTTTCCCAACTGATCTCCAGCTGGGGATCTCCCGCTTTCCCAACTGATCTCCAGCTGGGGATCTCCCGCTTTTCCAACTGATCTCCAGCTGGGGATCTCCCGCTTTCCCAACTGATCTCCAGCTGTGGATCTCCCGCTTTTCCAACTGATCTCCAGCTGGGGATCTCCCGCTTTTCCAACTGATCTCCAGCTGGGGATCTCCCGCTTTTCCAAGTGATCTCCAGCTGATCAGCTCCCCTGGAGAGAAAATGCAATCTGTGTTTACATTAGTATCTACTGTGTACTTCCAGTAATATGTACAATCGATGTACACCGTAATTAATAAAATATACATAAAGTTATTTCGCAAATGTTTTAATTGCACCTTTTCCCCACTTCTGCATTCTTGAACATTTTTATTTATTTCTTATCAAACTAAAGGATAGCCTTAAGAGTGGCGGGTGGGTCTCCCAGGTCTCCTGGCAACCAATAGTTTTAGACCCGGTCCGCCAGTGATCGTGGCGATAGCAACCACCGCAGGAGGAGAGAAAACCTATTCGAACTGCATTATTGTTGCTGTTGTAGCCGTCCATTGCAGCTGACTTCCGGCACCCCCGAGAGTTTTCAAGACAAGAGATGCACAGAGGTGGGCTGCCGTTGCCTGCCTCTGCATAGCAACCCTGGACTTCCTTGGGGGGTCTCACTCCCAAAGCTGACCCTGTTTAGCTTCCAACTAGCCTGGGCTATCCAGGGCAAGATACAGGCTTGTTTTACTTATTTTCCTACTTTGTAGCATTTAGGATATGGTGGTGGGAAAGACTACAGGACAAAAGGATTCTTAAGAAAAAATTATATTTCTGCTTTGTAGCATTTAGGATATGGTGGTGGGCAGGGGTGGAATTCTAGCAGGAGTTCCTTTGCATATTAGGCCACACCCCCCCCGATGTAGCCAATCCTCTGAGAGCTTACAAGTTTCTTTTTTGTAAGCTCTTGGAGGATTGGCTACATTGGGGGTATGTGGCCTAATATGCAATAGAGCTCTAGTCTGAGACATAAATACATAAATGTTATATACAGGGCTTTTTTTGTAGCAGGAACTCCTTTGCATATTAGGCCACACACCCCTGATATAGCCAATCCTCCAAGCTTACAAAAAAGAGCCTTGTGAGCTGTTGGAGGATTGGCCACATCAGGGAGGTGAGGTCTAATATGCAAAGGAGCTCCTGCTAGAATTCCACCCCTGGTGGTGGGAAAGACTACAGGACAAAAACATTCCTAATAAAAATGCTTCAAGGAGCTCACAAGAGCACGCTAAGCCAATTCTTAACGAGTTTCACTAAACTTCAGAATTTCCTTGAAACAGTTAATGACGGACCTTGGAGCAAACTAGTTTTCCTTTTTTAATCAGCGTTATTTAAAACAAACGTACAAACACAACAGCAGCCTTGATGCACTTTAAAGACAACTAGATTTCATAACTTGTTTCTCTTTACAAAGCCACAATGCTGGTTTATTTTTGGTGCAACAGACGAACAGGGCTATCAAGGGCTTTTTTTGTAGCAGGAACACCTTTGCATACACCCCCGCCCCCCCAGCAATGTAGCCAATCCTCCTAGAGCTTACAGTAGGTCCTGTAAGAAGAGCCCTGTAAGCTCTTGGAGGATAGGCCACATTGGGGGAGAGGTGTAGCCTAATATGCAAAGGAGCTCCTGCTTCGAAAAAGCCCTGGGCCTATCACTTTGGAAGTCTAAAAATGTCAGATTAGTGTTTTTTAATGAACATTTCCCATTCCTTCTTCCAGTGTACTGAATCACTCTCTTTTTTTAAAACAAGTGACATTGCAGAAACTGCTGAGCTAAGTCTTTAGTCATGGCTTTTTCTACCCAAAATCTCCTATGTGAGACATTGGTGATGTCAGGAGGTGTGGCCTAATATGCAAATGAGTTCCTGCTGGGCTTTCTCTACAAAAAAGCCCCGCGCGCAACAATGGTGCCATCGGGGGGTGTGGCCTGATATGCAAATGAGTTCCTGCCAGGCTCTCTCCCTTAAAAAAGGCCCGTGCGCAACAACAATGCCATCAGGGGGTGTGGCCTTGTATGTAAATGAGTTCCTGCTGGACCTTTTTCTACAAAAAAGCCCCATGCACAACAATGGTGCGGTCAGGGGGGCGTGGCCTGATATGCAAATGAGTTCCTGCTGGGTTTTCTCTACAAAAAAGTGCCATGTGCAACAACGGCGCAATCAGAGTGTGTGGCCTTATATGCAAATGAGTTCATGCTGGACTTTCTCTACAAAAAAGGCCCTGCGTGCAACAATGGTGCGATCAGGGGGTATGGCCTGATACGCAAATGAGTTCCTGCTGGGCTTTCTCTACAAAAAAAAGCACTGTGTGCAACAACAGTGCCGTCAGGGGGTGTGGCCTTATATGCAAATAAGTTCCTGCTGGGCTTTTTCTACAAAGAATGCCCTGATGATGACTAATATCCTTTAAGCGTAGAGCTGTCGACTCCGGCTTGGGGGGAGGGGTACAGCCTGGGGAGGGCGGGGCTTGGGGAGGTGAGGGACCTCAGCAGAGTACAACACCACAGAATCCGCCCTCCAGAGCAGCCATTTTCTCTAGGGGAACTGATCTCTGTCGGCTTGAGGTCAACCGTCAAACCAGGCGATCTTCAGGCCCCACCGGGAGGTTGGCAACTCCAGTCATGAGGCACAGACGTGTGCGGAACATGTAGAGGTTTTTTTGTGTGTCCCACCCCCCACGCACACACTTTTTACCTGACCAATGTCCAGTTGGTACGCTGAGAAGTGCTCCTTGTTGATCCGCGGGAGGTAGAGCGAAGGCACAACTTCAGTGTCGACAAAGTCCAGCCCCCACGTCTTGGTGAAGAAATCCGATTCCCTTTTTGCTAACCGAGGGTCGTTGAGGGCTGCTGGGAGATTGACTTTGGAATGATAAATAGTCCAGCGGTGCTGGTCGGCCACTAAAGACGGGCTGTCGGACAGGCTGCCGAGATCACCTGCAGGATGCAAAACACCTTGTTAAACACGTATCGTCTGAAGTGTGCTTTTTTCCTTCTTTCTCCCCATGACTACCTATATTTCTCTATTTTTGCAGAGTGCAGGGGAGGGCAGCCAAGATGTTTAAAGGGCCGGAGTACCTTCCCTATAAGGCAGAGGTGGCCAAACTGAAGCTCAGGACCCACGTGCGGCTCTTTCACGCATCTTGTGCGGCTCTCAAAAGCCCCTACCACTGTGTTGGCTGGCGTGGAGAAGGCAGTTGTCTCTGTAAATAACTTCTCCAAGCCAAGCCAGCTGACAGCTGGGAGAATGCATTTAACATTAAAGTTGCTTTCTTTCCACCTCCACCTCCCTATTTGGTGTAGTGAGAGCCACTGAGTGAGACACAATGCTGGACTAGATGGCCCCTCATTGGTCTGAGCCAGCAGGGCTCTTCTGATGTTCTTATGAAGGCCTCAGCTTCTCTGCCCTGTTGTTGGCCCTCCAGAGGAACTGGCTGGCCACTGTGTGAGACAGGATGCTGGACTAGATGGACCCTCACTGGTCTGATCCAGCAGGGCTCTTCCGATGTTCTTATGAAGGCCTTGGCCTCTGTTGTTGGGCCTCCAGAGGAACTGTTTGGCCACTGTGTGAGACAGGAGGCTGGACTAGAAGGACCACTGGTCTGATCCAGCAGGGCTCTTCTGATGTTCTTATGAAGGCCTGAGACTCTTTCCCTTGTTGTTGGCCCTTCAGAGGAACTGGTTGGGCACTGTGTGAGACAGGATGCTGGACTAGATGGACCCTCACTAGTTTGATTCAGCAGGCCTCTCTGCCCTGTTGCTGGCCCTCCCTGACATTCTGTGATTGGCTCCGCCTCTTGTGACTGCCATTTTGTAGCTGGGTCTGCCTCTTGTGACTGCCATTTTGAAATTGTGCCTGCCACCCTCAGTCATAATTTCACAGGCGCCCACAGATTCAGAAAGGTGGTGGTGGATTCCTGGTCAAGGGGGCTAAAAGAAATCTTATTAGAGATAGCCACAAGCAATGAAAGAAAGCGAAAAGAAAGGTTATTAGAGATGGACACATTCAATGATAACGATCGACGTTTCTGTTATTTCAAGTGAGAACCACACGAAGGGGCAAATTACGGTAATGGGGGGGGAACCCTTCCTCCCACCCCGCTGCCCCAAATTCCTTGGTGTTGCAGAGGAACAGCAAGAAACTTGTGGAACAATAAAGGCCAGAGGCTATTCTACCCAATAAAACGAGAAACGGTACGGCTGTCGTTCCAAAGATAAGACTCCGTGCAAGTTTTTATCGCAGGCGTTACCTGTGGGTTCCTTAGGACACACGTCTGGCAGTGACTGCACTGTTCGAAAGCGCTTGGCAGAGTCCACTTCCTTCTTGAAGAACGCATCGCTGTTCTTTGTCTGAGGCACTGGTGAAGACCTGTGGCTAGAGGCCATTGCATAAAGCCACCGCTGGGCAAGTACTGGATTTGTATGCAAAGGGGGGGAAAAAAATCAATGCATATCAGTTTATGTACTCGAGAGTGATCTAACGACTCAGTCTGGCTCAAAATTCATTTTAGAACAGATCCCAACAGCCTTCTTGATTGTATGAAAAGAGACCCACATATTTCGTCCTGGACAGCAGCGCTTCTGTCTAAACTCAATCAATTGGGGTTAGAGGTAGATGATTTTTCTACCTCTGATGAGTCATATATCTTCAGATGTATTAAACTGAGACTGTGGGAATCGGAGGAAACAAAATTACGGCCAACTGACCCTTATATTTGCTCTCCAGCTTCCTTAGGTCTTTATGCTTTTTGTGGCAAAATGCCCAATTATCTATCAGACCTAACCACTCCAAGTCATCGCAGGGCATTTATGTTGGCTAGACTAAACGCATTTCCCTCCAAAGTTTTACAAGGGAGATATCAGCGAGTCCCTTTAGCCAACAGACTTTGCTCCTGTGGAGCGAATACTCCTGACTCAATCCAGCATATATTGCTCGATTGTTCTTTTTACCATAACCTCCGTAAAGATTTATTTGGCAAGCTTTCTTTTTCTCCAGATGTGTCTATTCTGCCACCCTGTTATTATTTATTGAGTGATACTGAGGGGGTGGTTAGTGAGGCTGTGGCAAAATTTCTGGCTGACATCCTTAAATTTAATTCTGACCATGTTTGAATGCATCTGTAAGCTCGGTTTTATTTTGATTATATCTCCAATGTTTAAATTTTTATATTCTGTGTATTTTTATCTGAATCTATTATGCCATTAAAGGTTTGGTATGGACTCAGTCATACAAACAGAAGGTGTTTCAAGCAAAGGCAGGCTGAAAGTAAACCATCTTGTGGTGACAGCGTAGGAAAGGGAACAAAGGAGGAGCCCAGTCGCACCTTTAAGACCAACAAAGTTTTATTCAGATTGCAAGCTTTCGTGCGCATGCAGACTTCTCCAGGTGAGGAATGAGGCGCAGTAAGGAGAGCTCCATAGAGCTGGTGGGGATTCGAATGCAAAGTAGTACAAAGTTAAAATCCAATAGCAGAATAGTAAAATTAACAAGTTCAGAAAACCTTTTGAATCTGGATTGCTTTACTGTGGGAAACCAATAAAACAGGAACATATCAGAATGTGAAGAATGTCTGTTAATCACACTATTGTTATAAGTCTGGGCCAAAACTTTTCCAGAAGTTTTTCGTGTCCAACTAATTGACCTCTTAACGTGTAACATAAATATATACATCAATCTAGTTTGCCATTAGGAAAAAACACATTAAAATATAATGGAAGATGGGTTTAGTACATGTAATGAGATAAACAGCCAATATCCCTTGTTTGAGTATGTCAGTACAAAACCCCCCCAATATCCCTGTTCAGTCCTGGAAGGTGTTTCATGACGTTTTAATGGGGTTCGAAATTATCTTATCTCTTGTCCCTGGCTCCACGGACAGAGAGACCAAAGCGCCATTGTACTTCAGCAGAGTCCATTCCACTGAGCAAAAACCATATTCTTAAACATTTACAACTGCCTTTCACAAATATATCCACCGTCAAAGACAGAGATGTGAATGCCTAGCAAAAACTGGGGGGAAATTAGGGGGAATTCACCCCTAGGACTCCCCCCCCCACACACATTTTAGGTAACTCTCTCTAACTGCACTCAGAGCAGCTGTACCTAGAGAGAGGATCTAAGAACATAAGAGAAGGGCCCATCCAGTCCAACGCTCTGTGTCATACAGTAGCCAAAAAACCCAGGTGCCATCAGGAGGTCCACCAGTGGGGCCAGGACACTAGAAGTCCTCACACTGTTGTCCCTCCCAAGCACCAAGAATACAGAGCATCACTTGCCCCAGAGAGTTCCAACACTACGCCATGGCTAATAGCCGCTGATGGACCTCTGCTCCGTATGCTTATCCAATCCCCTCTTCAAGCTGTCTACACTTGCAGCCGCCACCACCTCCTGTGCCAGTAAATTCCACATTTTAATCACCCTTTGGGTGAAGGACTTCCTTTTATCCGTTCTAAACCGACTGCTCAGCAATTTCAGTGAGTGCCCACAAGTTCTCGTATTGTGAGAAAGAGAGAAAAGTACTTCTTTCTCTGCCTTCTCTATCCCGTGCATAATCCCGTAAACCTCTATCATGTCACCCCTGAGTCAACGATCTCTCATTCGGTGACTACCTCTGCTACCATTATCACATTCAGCATCTAAAGCGCTGCACATCCATTGTCTTTGCAGTACCGCACTCGCTCCTGTACTAATGAGAACACCGTCGTTATCCCGAATATCTGTTTGCAGGGAGACTGGCTGGCCCGAATTTGAAGAGTCAGCTGTTTCCCAAAGGATGACTTGCACAGATAAGGCCCAGAGATCAGCAGATATTAGGAAATTCCCACGAAAATGGATCTAGTGGGAAAAGTTCCGGAAACAGCAGAGTTGGATTTCTTATCCCAGCTGTTGGCTGGGAAATCTAAAGAAGAAGCAAGAAAATACTGGATGAAATTCTATGCCTGGTTGGACAACCAAGACTCTTAAGATTCTCTGATGTGAACTTATTTTTTCTTCTTTTTTTCCTGTATCTTATATTATAAAATTTATCTTTACTGGAATTGTCAAAATTACTAGATAATTTCAACAAAAGGCGTATACTATAACATTTGAAAATAGAGTCTGTGCAGTTGAGACAAAATAATAGGGGACAATTTATCTAAAAGAAATGATTGTAGAAGTAAGCTTTTTGAAAGTATTCCTATGCAAAATAATACCGGAAAGTATGGCGCTTTTTATTTTCCCATTCCCTATCCCTGTCTTTTTTCTGAAACTAATAAAACTTTCTGAAAACTGAGATTAGCAGGTATTAAAAACCCCATCAAAGGATAGCTCTGTTCATTACACCATAGTCCAAGGGTAGCCAAACTTGCATAATGTAAGAGTCACATAGAACAAATGTCAGATGTTTGAGAGCCGCAAGACATGAACTTCAGATGTTGAAGAGCCAGAAGGGAAGGGGAGGGGAGGGGAGGGGAGGGGAGGGGAGGGGAGGGGAGGGGAGGGGAGGGGAGGGAGGGAGGGAGGAAGGAAGGAAGGAAGGAAGGAAGGAAGGAAGGAAGGAAGGAAGGAAGGAAGGAAGGAAGGAAGGAAGGAAGGAAGGAAGGAAGGAAGGAAGGAAGGAAGGAAGGAAGGAAGGAAGGAAGGAAGATGGGTGGAGGAAGGGAGTGGTGGAAAGAAAGCACCTTTAACTTGAAATGCATTCTCCAAGCCACCAGCTGGCTTGGCGAAGTGATTTGAAGAGACAAATGCCTTCTCCAAGCCAGCCAGCGGTGCAGTGGGGGCTTCAAGAGCCACACAATATGTGTGAAAGAGCCACAGTTTGGCCACCCCTGCCATAGTCTGTCCTTCATTTAATGAACATTTGGAACAACTCTGGACCACAATGGACAGGACACAGGAGAGCCACGTATGGCCATCCCATAAGTTTTTTTTTAAAAAAAGATACAGAATGCCTTGATTTTGACTGGGGCTGGGAAACAGGGTTGAACCTCTTTCGCTGTGCTGTTTTCCTAACTGCCCTCTGTCCCAACACGGCTGTTATTTGTCTGGGGAAGGAGATAACAGGCAGTTGTATGGTATCTTTTATCTCCACCCTGCAAGGCAAACTGAAAGGTTAAAGTCTCTCTCTCCACCCAGGATACTTTCCTGATCCAACTGGGGAACCGTTAAAACATGTACAAGATCTCTCTGCAGGGTGACTGATAGATCCTGAATTAATACAGAAATCTTATTTTTAAACTGTCATTCATCCACTGGGTGTCACTGTGGACTTAAGCTTGTTTCCTTTAAAAATGTAAAACAAACTTGCTATACTGAATCCAGTGCTTTTTTTGTAGCAGGAACTCCTTTGCATATTAGGCACACCTCCCTGATGTAGCCAACCCCACCCCCCGGAGTTTACAGTAGGCCCTGTACTAAGAGCCCTGTAAGCTCTGGGAGGATTGGCTACATCAGGGGTGTGTGGCCCAGGGATGGAATTCTAGCAGAAGCTCCTTTGCATATTAGGCCACGCCCCCCCTGATGCAGCCAATCCTCCTGGAGCTTACAGTAGGCCCTGTACGAAGAGCCCTGTAAGCTCCTGGAGGATTGGCTACATCAGGGGTGTGTGGCCCAGGGATGGAATTCTAGCAGAAGCTCCTTTGCATATTAGGCCACACACCCCTGATGTAGCCAACCCCGCCCCCCCCCCCCGGAGTTTACAGTAGGCCCTGTACTAAGAGCCCTGTAAGCTCCAGGAGGATTGGCTACATCAGGGGCATGTGGCCTAATATGCAAAGGAGTTCCTGCTACAAAAAAAAGCCTTGACTGTATCAACCACAAGCATACAGTCAATGCAATTAAAATACACGCCGGTAAACTGAGAAACAAACTGGTTTTTAGACTGTCCTGAAAGACAAATAAATACAAACGCCAGATGTTCCACAGGGCTAGAAATTAAATATTCCGCCTTTCCCTTCCATAGGGACCCAAGGGGCTTACGTCGCTCTTCTCTCCTCCATTTTATGCTCACAACGGCCCTGTGAGGTCGGTGAGACTGAGAGCTTGTGACTGGCCCAGCAAGCTTCTACGAAAAAAGAAGAAGACTGCAGATTTATACCCCACCCTTCTCTCTGAATCAGAGACTCAGAGCGGCTCACAATCTCCTTTACCTCCTTCACCCACAACAGACACCCTGTGAGGTGGGTGGGGCTGAGAGAGCTCTCACAGCAGCTGCCCTTTCAAGGACAACCTCTGCCAGAGCTATGGCTGACCCAAGGCCATGCCAGCAGGCGCAAGTGGAGGAGTGGGGAATCAAACCCGGTTCTCCCAGGTAAGAGTCCGCACACTTAACCACTACATCAAACCGGCTCCACTAACTGAAGCTGGTTCTGGTCCTACCTTCTGGGGCCACAGAAAACAATTCCACACCATCCTCTATCCGTGAAAGAATAATGTTAGTCTTGCAAACTGGCTTCTGACAAGAGGCCTAGGCAGAGGACTCCGAAATGAACTGTAATAGGATGCGGCGTTAAATTATTCAGAGCTAACAGCTCTTTGAGCAGAGTCATAATTTAGTGCCTTATGGATAATTAACCTCGATGAGTCGCTGCGTTTTATAAAGTGCACTAGTCTGTTTAGGTGGTGGTGGGGGGGTGACCTAGTATGCTTGCTCGCCTCAGATAAATTAAGAATAAAGCTCTCGAGGAACGTGCGTTTCTTAAATGCCTTTTGAATTCCACGAACCGAGCGCTAAAGGGGCACGAATCCTGTTCTTGTATCGCTGTGGGTAAACATTCTGAATTAAACAGGAGGTCGCCCTTCGGAGCTCCCCCCCCCCCCAACAACTCCCTTTTCAACAAGCGGCTCTTCCAATTTAAGAGAACCAAAGTAAGGCGAGGCAGACTGGGTGGAACCAATTACCAGCGGAGGTTTGAGCCCTGCGGGACTATAATCAGTTTCCGCAGGGCCTGCAAAACTATCCTTTTTCAAATGGCCTACAAGATTGAATCCTGAAGCCATCTGATATATGCTGTCTTGTATTATATAGCACCTTAACTGTAGTGGTTTTAATTAATTAATTAATTTGTTTAATGTATTTTATTGTATTTTATCGTATAATGTATTTACTGTAATCATGGTACTTCCATGTCTGTGAGCCGCCCTGAGCCTGCCTCGGCGGAGAGGGCGGAGTACAAATAAAAATTATTATTATTATGGTAAGAAAGCTCAACTGCAAACCGTTTTATTTGCACTTCCCTGCTTGAGCTGTGCAGCACAAAAAAAAAGAAAAGAAAAAGGACACGTTTTACAAAGACGGAGCCTCTGAAACGAGAGGTTGTGGGGGTAAAACAATAAGAAAAACGTACGAAGGTAAGAGCCGTCAGACCAAAGCCCCTCCGGTTCAGAGTTCTGTTCGCACGGTGACTGACCCACAAGTGGGAATTCTCCAACCACGTCCTTCCCCCAGCGCTTTCTAGCAAATGATACAAAAAGGCAGGTTGTCTCTGCTGGTACCTGTAGCGAGTAGATATCCACCAGGACTAGTATCTATTGCTAGCTCCATTCTTCGTGAATCTGTCCCCTCCCCTTTTAAAGCCTTCCAAACAGGAAGCCATTGCTGCGTCTTGTGGCAGTGAGTCCCATAGTTTAACTATGACCAGGAGTGTCAAACATGCAGTCCGGGGGCCAAATCAGGCCCCCGGAGGGCTCCTATCAGGCCCCCGAGCAACTGGCTGTCATCTGCTTCCTTCTCCCTCTCTCTTGCTTCCTTCTGCATCACAGCAAGGCTTGCTCAACTGCACAGGAGCTAGAGAACAAAACCTCTATTCCTCCATTGGCTGAGGCTCCTCCCTTGGGGAGGAATAGCTTGCTTTGCCAGGCTCTCAATAGCACAGCAGAGCTACTGAGCCTCTCTCCCTTCTATTGGCTGAGGCTCCCCCTCCCCCCCCAAAAAAAGTCCCTGGGGAAGGAAGGAAAGAGCCAGAACTTCCTTTGCCCAGTCCCCTGGATCCCATGGGAGAAACACCAAAAAAAGCACCTTTAAGACCAATGATGTGCTAATGTTTTAAGCATGTTTTAAGTTTTTAAAAATATATATTCGTGTTTGTCTGTGTTCTTGATAAAAATTTATATCTCTGCTACTTAATCTTAAATAGGTACCTGGCCCAACAAGGTATCTTTTATGTCAGATCCGGCCCTCATAACAGATGAGTTCGACACCCCCGTTCTAGAGCCCGTTGTTTTCTTCTTCACAACAGGCCTTACTCTTAGTTTCGTAATAAATTACAACTGCCGCTTTCATGGGGAAGTTCAACATTGGAAGGTTCCGCTGTGAAGGTTCCACTGTGAAAGATCTTTCAAAACTGAACTTAAGCGGCAGACGGGGGGGGGAGAACTGCCCTGGAAATGGCCCTGTCCCCCGCCCCCCATGGAGAGGAAAGGAAGATGACCATTCCTTGCATGGGGCTAGGATGACTCTTCTTAGGGGAGCAGGCAACCCCCCTCCCCCGGCCATCAGGACTTTTCTCAGTGGCCTAAATGGCCGGTCTGCCTATGTAAATTATAATGCTATGTCAGCACTGGAGATGCACAGGCTGAAAGAGATGCTGATGAACAATATGTTTAAGTAAATGTTTATGAATGGAGAACGTAAGAAGAGGCCTGCTGGATCAGACCAGTGAGGGACCAACTAGTCCAGCATCCTGTCTCACACAGTGGACAACCAGTTCCTCTGGAGGGCCACCAACAGGGCAGAGAGGCCGAGGCCTTCATAAGAACATCAGAAGAGCCCTGCTGGATCAGACCATTGGTCCATCTAGTCCAGCATCCCGTCTCACACAGTGGACAACCAGTTCCTCTGGAGGGCCAACAAAAGGGCAGAGGCCTTCACAAGAACATCAGAAGAGCCCTGCTGGATCAGACCAGGGGCCCATCTAGTCCAGCATCTTGTCTCACACAGTGGACAACCAGTTCCTCTGGAGGTCCAACAAAAGGGCAGAGGCCTTCACAAGAACATCAGAAGAGCCTTGCTGGATCAGACCAGGGGTCCATCTTGTCCAGCATCCCGTCTCACACAGTGGACAACCAGTTCCTCTGGAGGTCCAACAACAGGGCAGAGAGGCTGAGGCCTTCATAAGAACATCAGAAGAGCCCTGCTGGATCAGACCAGTGGTCCTTCTAGTCCAGCCTCCTGTCTCACACAGTGGACAACCAGTTCCTCTGGAGGTCCAACAAAAGGGCAGAGGCCTTCACAAGAACATCAGAAGAGCCTTGCTGGATCAGACCAGGGGTCCATCTTGTCCAGCATCCTGTCTCACACAGTGGACAACCAGTTTCTCTGGAGGTCCAACAACAGTGCAGCGAGGCTGAGGCCTTCATAAGAATATCAGAAGATCATGCCGGGTCAGATCAGGGGTCCATCTAGTCCAGCATCCTGTCTCACACAATGGCCAACCAGTTCCTCTGGAGGGCCAGCAACGGGACAAAGAGTCACTGCTCACTTCTTCAGATACCTGAAGCGTGCGAAAGCTCATACCCTGCCACAAATTTTGTTAGTCTTTAATATCCTACTGGACTCTTCCTCTTTTCTACTGCTACAGACAGACTTAACATCTTGATCTATTTCCCCCCCCCCCCCCCCCAAATGCATTAATTCTCCTCCAGTTTCTTTCATCCTCATCCTCCATCTCCATCTCCATGTGCAAATAATCTTATGTTCTGTTCTAGGAACATGGAACTGAATACTGTCGTTTTTTCCCTTATTTCCATAAGGAAACAGGCAACACCCAGTAGCAAATGCCAATCTCACAAAGCATTTATGCCTCGTCAAGTTGATTCCTGGTATGAGGAATGAGGAAACACTTCACATTTTCATTTGGAAAAATGACTCGCTAAAAAGAAAAAAAAAAGCATGGGAATGACTACTCAAGTGTAGACACAAATGTATGTTTTGCACCTGTACGTCCAGTACTAGGTTGCAATACACACTCTATCACTCCCCTAAGCAGGTATCTGGAGAGAATCAGGGACTGGATGAAGGTGAATAAATTGGCAGCTGCAAGCACAGCCAGCTTCAAGAGGGGATTGGATTAACATACGGTGCAGAAGTCCATCAGTGGCTATTAGCCACGAGGGATAGATGGAACTCTCTGTCTGGGGCAAGTGATGCTCTGTATTCTTGGTGCTTGTGGGGGGGCACAGTGGGAGGGCTTCTAGTGTCCTGGCCCCACTGGTGGACCTCCTGATGGCACCTGGGTTTTTTGGCCACTTGTAACACAGGGTGTTGGACTGGATGGGCCACTGGCCAGATCCAACATGGCTTCTCTCATGTTCTTCTGTTCTTGGGGTGACCCTGTGGTACACCATATGGAGCAGAGGTCCATCAATGGCTATTAGCCACAGTGTATTGTTGGAACTCTCTGTCTGGAGCAGTGATGCTCTGTATTCTTGGTGCTTGGGGGGGAGGGGCAACAGTGGGAGGGCTTCTAGTGTCTTGGCCCCACTGGTGGACCTCCTGATGGCACCTGGGTTTTTTGGTCACTGTGTGACACAGAGTGTTGGACTGGATGGGCCATTGGTCTGATCCAACATGGCTTCTCTTATGTTCTTCTGCATAGAGCAGTATTCTCTTATGTATTCTTGGTGCTGGGAGGGCTTCTAGTGTCCTGACCCCACTGATGGACCTCCTGATGGCACCTGGGTATTTTACCCACTGTGTGACACAGAGTGTTGGACTGAATGGGCCACTGGCCTGGTCCAACATGACTTCTGTTATGTTCTTCCACCTAGGGCAGTGATGCTCTGTATTCTTGGTGCTTGGGGGGGAGGGGCAACAGTGGGAGGGCTTCTAGTGTCTTGGCCCCACTGGTGGACCTCCTGAAGGCACCTAGGTTTTTTACCCACTGTGTGACACAGAGTGTTGGACTGAATGGGCCACTGGCCTGATCCAACATATTCTTACATAGCTCAGTCCATATTAAGACAGAAGCCCTTTTGCTCAGTGATAATGTCAGTCAGGGACCAAAAAGTCTGTGGCTCGGTGGAAAAACTGCTTTGCACGCAAACAGAAGGTCCCAGGTTCAATCCCCAGCGTCTCCAGCTTAAAGGGAACTTTTGCATCAAGAACTCCTTTGCATGTTAGGCCACACACCCCTGATGCAGCCAATCCTCCAAGAGCTTACAGTAGGCCCCGTAAGAAAAGCTACGTACACTTACTCAACTTAATTAAGCCTCAACCTCCGGGAGCCACACAATACGTGTTAAAGAGATGCATGTGGTTTCCACGCTGCGGTTTGGACACCCCTGCTCTGGAAACTGCTGACACACAAAACTGCTGACATTCTGCCGGAAGTTAACTGCTGACTTCTCTCTCTCTTTCTCCACACACATTTCTCAGTCATCAACCAATCGCCTCACTCACCCCACTCTTTCCCCCTTCTTTCTCTACTGCAACTTTCCAACAACTAAAAGGAACACACACAAAACATGTCACAACATCTAGGTTAATGCAGGAGCAGGGATTGAAGATGATACAGAAATGGTATTGTACACCGATTAAGTTGTATTATATTTCTAAATCAGGGAGTAAAAACTGTTGGAGGAAATGTGGAGAAATTGGAACTTTCAGTCACATGTGGTGGGATTGTCCTTTAGTGAAAAAGTTCTGGGTTCAGGTTGGCATGGAGATGACAAAGGTTATGGGAAGAAGAATAAGTATATCTAAAGCAATGGCATTTATTAATTTGGATGGTGTAGGGTTAAGATCAGAAGAGGACAGTAAATGGATTAATTTGATGTTAGTAGCAGCAAGACAAGTGATAGCAAGGAATTGGAAAGAAGCGGAGGAACTGACAATTAATCATTGGAGGGATAGAATGAATAATATAATAATTTTGGAGTATTTAACGATGAAGATACGAAGAATGAATGGATTAGAGGTTAGGGAAGAGGAGGAGGGCTGGTTTAGTAAGATGGTGAGGTATTTGGAAAAGTTTAAACAATTTAAGATGATTGGTTGGTTAAATAAGAAAATGAATGGTTAAGAAGTTTAAATAGAGTGGTGGAGTTGTACTTGGATGGAATGTTAATGGTTATACATACATGGAACATTATTATGTATCTATGGCCTGGGATTCTCACACAGGTGGAGTGGTGTTGGAATATATAACAATAAAAAATATTTTTTTAAAATATATATATATATAAGCTAAAATCCTTACAGTTTGCTAGCTGCAGCCTTTTCCTTGAAAAATGAAATTCCATCACAGTTACGCCCTGCTCATCTCCAGGTTATAATACTGCAAAATGCACTCCACTTTTCACATCATTTATTTTTATTTTAGTACATTTCTATTCCGCCCATTCCCTGCAGGGCTCAGGGCGGAGTATAACATAGGATAAAACAATAAAATACAATAAAAACAACAACTCAGCAGCACTCAGAAAACTTTATCGTATCATCATATATCGCCCAGCCTGTCTGTCTCACATCGTGATATGGCAGATATTATTCAATTTTATTGCACGGGCGACAGTGCCGGTAGAGGAGGCCAACCAGGTCAAGAAGAGACGCCCGCAGCCTCAACTAAAAGCCTGGCGGAACAGCTCCGTTTTTACATGCCCTACGGAAGGCTAATAAGCCAGGTAGGGCCCGGATCTCTGTAGGGAGCTGATTCCATCAGGTCGGGGCCGGGACTGAAAAAGCCCCGCCCTAGTTGAGGCAAGGCGAGTGTCTCTTGGGCTGGGGATGGCCAACAGATGTTGGGAGTCCAAACGTAACGACCTCCTGGGCATATATGGCAAATCATCTTTCGTCGGTTTAAATACAACAGATTGTTCGCTAATGTTGGCTTGGCTCCTGACTTGCTTTTCTGCTCACGGAGCAGTATTTTCCTACTGCCCCCTCCCCCGGGAGTCTGAAATGAGGCTTCAGGCTCCCCCGGGAGGCAGGAAAGTTGTGATTTGAGAATGTAATTCCTTGTGCACAAAAAGAAAGCTAGAAAGATCCGACTCACTGCTTACAGAGAACAAACGCTGACCGTGCTATAAAAACTCTACTATCTATCTGTTCTGTTTCAAGACTCAATTAAAAATATTTACCTTGGAAGATCTAAATCAGGGGTGGCCAAACTTGCTTAACATAAGAGCCACAAAGAATAAAAGTCAGATGTTTGAGAGCCGAAAGACAAGAACGTCGAAGGGAGGGAGGAAGTCTGTCTGGGGCAGTGATGCTCTGTATTCTTGGTGTTTGGGGGGGGGGGGGGCAAAGTGGAAGAGCTTCTAGCCCCACTTGTGAACCTCCTGATGGCACTTGGGGTTTTTTGTTTTTGGCCACTGTGTGACACAGAGAGTGTTGGACTGGATTGGCCACAGGCCTGATCCAACATGGCTTCTCTTATGTTCTTATGTGACACAGAGTGTTGGACTGGATGGGCCACTGGCCTGATCTAACATGGCTTCTCTTATGTTCTTATGTGACACAGAGTGTTGGACTGGATGGGCCACTGGCTTGATCCAACATGGCTTCTCTTATGTTCTTATATGACACAGAGTGTTGGACTGGATGGGCCATGGGCCTGATCCAACATGGCTTCTCTAATGTTCTTCTGTGACACAGAGTGTTGGACTACAGGGGCCACTGGCCTGATCCAACATGGCTTCTCTTATGTTCTTATGTGACACAGAGTGTTGGACTGGATGGGCCATGGGCCTGATCCAACATGGCTTCTCTTCTGTTCTTATGTGACACAGAGTGTTGGACTGGATGGGCCATTGGCCTGATCCAACATGGCTTCTCTTCTGTTCTTATGTGACACAGAGTGTTGGACTGGATGGGCCATGGGCCTGATCCAACATGGCTTCTCTTCTGTTCTTATGTGACACAGAGTGTTGGACTAGATGGGCCATGGGCCTGATCCAACATGGCTTCTCTAATGTTCTTATGTGACACAGAGTGTTGGACTAGAGGGGCCACTGGCCTGATCCAACATGGCTTCTTTTATGTTCTTCTGTGACACAGAGTGTTGGACTGGATGAGCCACTGGCCTGATCCAACATGGCTTCTCTTATGTTCTTATGTGACACAGAGTGTTGGACTGGATGGGCCACTGGCCTGATCCAACATGGCTTCTCTTATGTTCTTATGTGACACAGAGTGTTGGACTGGATGGGCCACTGGCCTGATCCAACATGGCTTCTCTTATGTCCTTATCTGACACTGAGTGTTGGACTGGATGGGCCACTGGCCTGATCCAATATGGCTTCCCTTATGTTCTTATGTGACACAGAGTGTTGGACTGGATGGGCCATGGGCGTGATCCAACATGGCTTCCCTTATGTTCTTATGTGACACAGAGTTATGGACTGGATGGGCCATTGGCCTGATCCAACATGGCTTCTCTTATGTTCTTATGTGACACAGAGTGTTGGACTGGATGGGCCATGGGCCTGATCCAACATGGCTTCTCTTATGTTCTTATGTGACACAGAGTGTTGGACTGGATGGGCCATGGGCCTGATCCAACATGGCTTCTCTTATGTTCTTATGTGACACAGAGTGTTGGACTGGATGGGCCATGGGCTTGATCCAACATGGCTTCTCTTATGTTCTTCTGTGACACAGAGTGTTGGACTGGATGGGCCATGGGCTTGATCCAACATGGCTTCTCTTATGTTCTTCTGTGACACAGAGTGTTGGACTGGATGGGCCATTGGCCTGATCCAACAGGGCTTCTCTTATGTTCTTATGTGACACAGAGTGTTGGACTGGATGGGCCATTGGCCTGATCCAACAGGGCTTCTCTTATGTTCTTATGTGACACAGAGTGTTGGACTACAGGGGCCACTGGCCTGATCCAACATGGCTTCTCTTATGTTCTTATATGACACAGAGTGTTGGACTGGATGGGCCATGGGCCTGATCCAACATGGCTTCTCTAATGTTCTTCTGTGACACAGAGTGTTGGACTACAGGGGCCACTGGCCTGATCCAACATGGCTTCTCTTATGTTCTTATATGACACAGAGTGTTGGACTGGATGGGCCATGGGCCTGATCCAACATGGCTTCTCTAATGTTCTTCTGTGACACAGAGTGTTGGACTACAGGGGCCACTGGCCTGATCCAACATGGCTTCTCTTATGTTCTTATATGACACAGAGTGTTGGACTGGATGGGCCATGGGCCTGATCCAACATGGCTTCTCTAATGTTCTTCTGTGACACAGAGTGTTGGACTACAGGGGCCACTGGCCTGATCCAACATGGCTTCTCTTATGTTCTTATGTGACACAGAGTGTTGGACTGGATGGGCCATGGGCGTGATCCAACATGGCTTCTCTTATGTTCTTATGTGACACAGAGTGTTGGACTAGAGGGGCCACTGGCCTGATCCAACATGGCTTCTTTTATGTTCTTCTGTGACACAGAGTGTTGGACTGGATGAGCCACTGGCCTGATCCAACATGGCTTCTCTTATGTTCTTATGTGACACAGAGTGTTGGACTGGATGGGCCACTGGCCTGATCCAACATGGCTTCTCTTATGTTCTTATGTGACACAGAGTGTTGGACTGGATGGGCCACTGGCCTGATCCAACATGGCTTCTCTTATGTCCTTATCTGACACTGAGTGTTGGACTGGATGGGCCACTGGCCTGATCCAACATGGCTTCCCTTATGTTCTTATGTGACACAGAGTGTTGGACTGGATGGGCCATGGGCGTGATCCAACATGGCTTCTCTTATGTTCTTATGTGACACAGAGTGATGGACTGGATGGGCCATTGGCCTGATCCAACATGGCTTCTCTTATGTTCTTATGTGACACAGAGTGTTGGACTGGATGGGCCATGGGCCTGATCCAACATGGCTTCTCTTATGTTCTTATGTGACACAGAGTGTTGGACTGGATGGGCCATGGGCCTGATCCAACATGGCTTCTCTTATGTTCTTATGTGACACAGAGTGTTGGACTGGATGGGCCATTGGCCTGATCCAACATGGCTTCTCTTATGTTCTTCTGTGTCACAGAGTGTTGGACTGGATGGGCCATGGGCCTGATCCAACATGGCTTCTCTTCTGTTCTTATGTGACACAGAGTGTTGGACTGGATGGGCCACTGGCCTGATCCAACATGGCTTCTCTTATGTTCTTATGTGACACAGAGTGTTGGACTGGATGGGCCACTGGCCTGATCCAACATGGCTTCTCTTATGTCCTTATCTGACACTGAGTGTTGGACTGGATGGGCCACTGGCCTGATCCAACATGGCTTCCCTTATGTTCTTATGTGACACAGAGTGTTGGACTGGATGGGCCATGGGCGTGATCCAACATGGCTTCTCTTATGTTCTTATGTGACACAGAGTGATGGACTGGATGGGCCATTGGCCTGATCCAACATGGCTTCTCTTATGTTCTTATGTGACACAGAGTGTTGGACTGGATGGGCCATGGGCCTGATCCAACATGGCTTCTCTTATGTTCTTATGTGACACAGAGTGTTGGACTGGATGGGCCATGGGCCTGATCCAACATGGCTTCTCTTATGTTCTTATGTGACACAGAGTGTTGGACTGGATGGGCCATTGGCCTGATCCAACATGGCTTCTCTTATGTTCTTCTGTGTCACAGAGTGTTGGACTGGATGGGCCATGGGCCTGATCCAACATGGCTTCTCTTCTGTTCTTATGTGACACAGAGTGTTGGACTGGATGGGCCATGGGCCTGATCCAACATGTTTCTCTTCTGTTCTTATGTGACACAGAGTGTTGGACTGGATGGGCCATGGGCCTGATCCAACATGGCTTCTCTTATGTTCTTATGTGACACAGAGTGTTGGACTGGATGGGCCATGGGCTTGATCCAACATGGCTTCTCTTATGTTCTTCTGTGACACAGAGTGTTGGACTGGATGGGCCATGGGCTTGATCCAACATGGCTTCTCTTATGTTCTTCTGTGACACAGAGTGTTGGACTGGATGGGCCATTGGCCTGATCCAACAGGGCTTCTCTTATGTTCTTATGTGACACAGAGTGTTGGACTGGATGGGCCATTGGCCTGATCCAACAGGGCTTCTCTTATGTTCTTATGTGACACAGAGTGTTGGACTGGATGGGCCATTGGCCTGATCCAACAGGGCTTCTCTTATGTTCTTATGTGACACAGAGTGTTGGACTGGATGGGCCATTGGCCTGATCCAACAGGGCTTCTCTTATGTTCTTATGTGACACAGAGTGTTGGACTGGATGGGCCATTGGCCTGATCCAACAGGGCTTCTCTTATGTTCTTATGTGACACAGAGTGTTGGACTGGATGGGCCATTGGCCTGATCCAACAGGGCTTCTCTTATGTTCTTATGTGACACAGAGTGTTGGACTGGAGGGGCCACTGGCCTGATCCAACATGGCTTCTCTTATGTTCTTATGTGACTCAGAGTGTTGGACTGGATGGGCCACTGGCCTGATCCAACATGGCTTCTCTTATGTTCTTATGTGACACAGAGTGTTGGACTGGAGGGGCCACTGGCCTGATCCAACATGGCTTCTCTGATGTTCTTATGGAGTCAAGCTATCTCATGTTGGGTCTCCTTCTTTGCCTAGCATCACTATCTTCTCCAGCTGAACAAAGCAGGAGTCCTTCAGACCGACACAGCTGCCCACTTGGGTCTATCTTTTCCAGAGACTCTTTGTCTTCCCATAATGAGACCCAATTACAAGAGCCTCAGTTGAGTCATTTTAGCTTCTAGGGAGAGTTCAGGTTTGTTTTGATCTACAACCCGTTTATCTTTCTGGCAGTCCGTGCTGTCTGTGAGTTTAAGGCCAGAAGAGGGATTGTATTCAGAGCTGCATGAGCAGCTGACCCAGTGGGGGTGGATCTTTCCCCTGCCCTGCTGCTCCATGGAGCAAAGGTGGAAGCCTTCTTCCAACAGAACGGTCCTGTGGTTGGAGAAAGACTCCCTGCCCTGCGCTGAACCCTCAGCAAGGCTGCACTGGACAGTACTCTGTTTATAGTTTAGCTCCAGAAAGCTAGCCAGCTGCTCTTTACAGGTGAGGGGGAGAAAGAAAGCAACGCTGTGCCACAGCTGCAGCAGGAGGAGAAAGAGCAAAGTATCAGAAGACAGCAGAGCAGGGAGCAGTAGAACTGCTAAACAGAATAGAGAACAAGAGAGAAAGAGAGAAAAAGAAGAAAGAGAAAGAAAAAGAAAAAGAAAAAGAAAGACAGAAAAAGAAAGACCCACCGACAGAAGGAAATGGAAAAACGACAGAAAAAGAAAGCCAGAAAGAACGAGACAAGAGAAAGACAGACAGACAGAAGGAAGAAAGAAAGAGAGAAAGAGAGAGAGAAAGAGAGAGAGAAAGAGAGAGAGAGAAAGAGAGAGAGAAAGAGAGAGAGAGAAAGAGAGAGAGAAAGAGAGAAAGAGGGAGGGAGGGAGGGAGGGAGGGAGGGAGGGAGGGAGAAAGAAAGAAAGAAAGAAAGAAAGAAAGAAAGAAAGAAAGAAAGAAAGAAAGAAAGAAAGAAAGAAAGAAAGAAAGAAAGAAAGAAAGAAAGCCAGCCAGCAAGGCAGCCTCTGGGGACATGGTAGGAAGGGACCATTGCAGAGGAAATAGGGGAAATTACATGAGTTGTCAGCAGTTCTAAGTTTTGATTTGTTCAGCTTTTTTAAAAGTCTCGTCATTATTTGAGACAGGAAAGTACACAAACCATGAAAACACTATAAAGTTCTTGCAATCACAGCAGACAAACAGAATTTTTTTTTTTTAAAAAAAACTGAATGGGGAGGGCAGAGCATGGATTGAAGTGCACTGCCCGTTCCCTTATGTAAATTATACATTATGAGTATTGGCCCAAGAGTGGAAGAAGCCAAGCCAGACGCTCCTGAACAGGTATGGAACAAAGCAAATTCTGATCGTTTCCAATCAAGCGGGCATTGCTTTTTTGCACATTCTTTTCGTGGAACAGCTGGCTTTGACCGAAACAGTAAAGAAAACCAGGCTTTCCGTGCCGCCCTGTGCAGAATTTCTGCCTTCTAAGCCCATGGCTGGAGATGGAAGAATCCAGTAAGGCTGATATGGCTACAACATCTAGCCCTGGGGGGCCTCAACGGGATGCCCCTGAGCGCCACGGCACACACCAAGACCTATCCTGGCCCCCACCAAGTGTTTTTAGAAAATGGGTGGGGCCAACAGAGCTTCCAATAGGCCCCTGGAGATCTGACTGCCTGTGCAGATCTTGCCCGCTGATGACGCTACAGCGTATGGCTCTTCACTGTATATCCTGACCTGTAGGGGCGGAATTCTAGCAGGACCTCCTTTGCAGATTAGGCCACACACCCCTGATGTAGCCAATCCTCCAAGAGCTGACAAAAAAGAGCCTCAGAGGATTGGCAACATCAGGGGGTGGTGGCCTAATATGCAAAGGAGCTCCTGCTAGAATTCCGCCCCTGCTGACCTGGATGGCCCAGGCAAGCCTGATCTTGCCGGATCTTGGAAGGTATTTGGGTGAGAAGATCTCCTTGGAATACCACAGCTGGGAGGCAGAGGCAGGCTCAATCAAGCCACTTCTCCGAATGTCCTCCATGCCCCAGCAGGGGTCGCCAGAGGTCACTGTGACTTCCAGGCATACATGCAAAAATGCCGAAAAAAGAGGGAGGATCTTCACTGTATGAAAGAAAGAAAACAGGGTGTTTACAAGAAAACACTTCTAAGTGGGTGTGTTTTTTTGTAGCAGGAACTCCTTTGCATACTAGGCCACACCCTCTGACACCAAGCCAGCTGGAACTGAGCGTTCCTGCTCAAAAATAGCGCTGTGTACTAGGCACAAGACAACATAAAACAAAACACATGCGTAGATTAAATTCCTATGATTCAATTCTGGTTCGGGGGTAAGAGAACAAACCACAACTTGCTGCTCGGACGTAATTGCAAACTAAGGGGTTTTTTTTTGCAAGAGCAGACATTAGTAAATTCTGAGCCCGGCACAAAGAGGAGTGGAAGCAAGAGGGAACACACAGCCCCAAGGATCAATAAACCACAGTTTTCATTATACGTTGTCACAGCTTGCATCATTTAACCTCGAATCCTTCAAATGCTGCAGCTGTATTTTTCAAGAGCTGCTCATCTGTGTATACAGAAGCAAGTTTACATTATAGGGTTATTTAAAACAAGACTTGCTGTTTGCTTTGTCTGTTTCCACCTAATGTCAGTAACTAACAAGTCTCCACTAGTAGCGGAGACATGCACTCTACAATTTATACAAGCACAGCATTGAGCTTCCATTAATTTTGCATACCTCAACGAAAGAACTCCAAGAAGGTCCCTGCAAAACAGGCCTCATATCTCTTCTCGTTCCATCAGATTAAAAAAAATCTTGAGATTGTGATACGCACGGCTCTGTTTCAGCTCTGAACAAAACACAGAAACATTAAATGCATTTTTATTTAGTTAATTTAGATTCTGCCCTTTCCCGGATGGACTCAGGGCGGATAACAACATTTTAAAACAGTAAAACAGTCATTAATACCAATAAAAGTAGACAATACAGGTTGGCGGTTCAATTGGGCACATCACGTGTAAAAAAGGAAAAACTCAAAGATGCAATAAACTCATTAATCATTTTTTAAAAGATGGTTTTAAACACCAGCTTCCCTGGCATGTCATTGAATCCATCCTTGCTTCCTTCCTTCTAGTATTTTGTATATATATATATTGTGTATGTGTTTGCACCTGAAAATCATGGCGACCTCTGGTGACTGACCCCTACTGGGGGCCTTGGAGGATATACGGAGAGGTGGCTGAATAGAGCCCGCCCCTGCCTCCCACCTGGGTATTTCAAGGAAGTCTCCCATCCAAGTACTAACCATACTCTCTCAGCTTCCGAGAGCTGACAAGACTGGGCTTGCTTGGGCTGTCCTTATGGCAACCCTATGAATCAACGTCCTCCCAAGAACTTCCTCTCATTAACAGCTTTGCTCGGGTCTTGCGAACTGAGGGCTGTGGTTTCCTGAAACGAGTCAAGACATCTCATGTTGGGTCTTCCTCTTTTCCTGCTACCTTCAACTTTCCCTAACATTATTGTCTCTTCCAATGACTCTTGCCTTCTTTTTAAAAAAAAGTAATATAAATGTCAACATGGTACAACTCTAGAAGAGTGGTCCCCAACCTTTTTGGCACCAGGGACCGGTTTTGTGGAAGACAATTTTTCCACGGACCAGGGCGGGGGGGATGGCTCCGGGATGATACAATCGTGCACTTAATTTTGGTGTGGTTAGGGTTAAATGTGCGGACTCTTATCTGCGGGAACCGGGTTTGATTCGCCACTCCTCCACTTGCAGCTGCTGGAATGGCCTTGGGTCAGCCATAGCTCTAGCAGAGTGGTCCTTGAAAGGGCAGCATCTGGGAGAGCTCTCTCAGCCCCACCCAACTCACAGGGTGTCTGCTGTGGGGGAGGAAGATAAAGGGGATTGTGAGTCACTCTGAGATTCGGAGTGGAGGGCGAGATATAAATCCAATGTATTATTACTACTTCTACTACTACATTGTAATATATAATGACATAATTATACAACTCACGGCCTGGTTGCTAACAGGCCACAGACCGGTACTGGTCTACGGACAGGGGGTTGGGACCCTTGTTTTAGAGGAAACACGATGCTCACTCCAATGCCTGTTTAAGCAAGGAAATGTATTATCCACATGTGCATCTCCAGGGGTGGAATTGTAGCAGGAGGCTCCTTTGCATATCAGGCCACACCCCCTGATGCAGCCAATCCTCCGAGAGCTTACGAAGAGCCTTGTAAGCTCTCGGAGGATTGGCCACATCTGGGGTGTGTGGCCTAATATGCAAAGGAGCTCCTGCTAGAATCCCACCCCTGTGTATCTCACATTAAGAGCTACCAAAAAAAAATCTCATATGGAATTTTGCTTTGAACCATCACACATCCTCATTTCTCTCTTCATACAGATGCTACAATCTGACCCTTGAAAAACAAATATGGGAAGATCCCTTCAATTCATACAGGTGTAACGGCAGCAAGCTAGAAGTAACTACTTACTGAGTGCATTTTAAGAAGCTAGGAACACATTTTCAAGGAAGAGCTCACACAAACCCACAAAAAGACGAAGTGTAAATCCTTCAATACGTGCTACATATTAAAGCTACTCCTTCAATGTCTCCTTTCCCTCCTACTTGGCTGCTTTAAGATATCAAGGAGATATATGACAAAAATATGAAACTTCTTCCAGATGCCGAAACGCTTTACGTTTTAATAACCATGGAAGCATCACTAATGTCTATCTGAATAAACTCTGAGCGCAGTGGAACCTTTAAAAGCAAAAACATTTTATTCTGGGTATAAGCTTCCATATGCATGCACACTTCCTTCAGACCAACACAACTACCCGCCTGCACCTATATGAATGTTTTAGGATTATTTCTCATCTTGAATCTGAGATGGGGCTCTCATATATCTTAAAGGTATCCTGTATCTTAAACCATCATATT
Organism: Heteronotia binoei; assembly: GCF_032191835.1. NCBI lineage: Eukaryota > Metazoa > Chordata > Lepidosauria > Squamata > Gekkonidae > Heteronotia > Heteronotia binoei. The sequence goes on from NC_083223.1 coordinate 8,341,351, forward strand.
TGACTTTAACACGTAAGCTGTTTGGAAGATAGAGAGCCCCGTGGCGCAGAGTGGTAAAGCTGCAGTACTGCAGTCAAGCTCTCTGCTCACCACCTGAGTTCGATCCCGACAGAAGCTGGGTTCAGGTAGCTGGCTCCAGGTTGACTCAGCCTTCCATCCTTCCGAGGTCGGTCAAATGAGGCCCCAGCTTCCTGGGGGGAAAGCGTAGATGACTGGGGAAGGCAATGGCAAACCACCCCGTAAGAAGTCTGCCATGAAAACGTCGTGATGCGACGTCACCCCAGAGTCAGAAACGACTGGTGCTTGCACAGGGGACTACCTTTACCTTTAGTTTGGAAGATACATACAGCGCAAAAAGATCCAAGCAATTTTAGCAGACAGAAGTTTCCACGTCTTACAGTTTCAATTGCTACATTTTCATTTTCTGATGGAAACGAAAATAGAATACCACTGCCACAGATGGGCCCACACGTCACAAAAAGGCGGCCGGGGGTGGGGGGGAGGAATGGTTATTAAATTATTCTAGCAGTTAAGAGCGAATTCTCAACACAATACTATTATAAGACACATTGGTTGGGCTTCAGACAGTTGGCTGCTTGCCAGTTGCCAACCAGAATAAAAAGCAGTATTTCCCCCCCTTTCTCTTTTTAAATTAAACTTTCCTTAAAAAAAGATATACAAGTGCAGTCAAATATTCACAAAATCTTAACCCTTTCAATCCCCCTCTCCCAGACAAAAACCTATAACAACACATTTATGCCATTATCCTAGGATCAGATTCTGACAGGCAAAGTTCAAGAAGTAGATACGATACGATCAACATAAAAAGCTGCAAAATACACTCCCTACATAGAGAATACACCCTGACACGTTCAAAAGAAGACTCGGCTTATAGAATGCATGGGATGTACAGGGTGAACTAACTTCGCAGAAAAGGAGGGCGAAGGGGAAAGGAGGAAAACAAACAAACACATTTATTTATTGGATTTATATCCCACCCTCCCCACTGAAGCAGGCTCAAAGCAGGCTTTGTCCTAAACAAAATTGGGGGTGTGTATAAAATAAATATAGTTTGCACAGTTACACAATAAAGACAAAATGCAACAGTAAAGGAGTGTGACTGCTTTTCGAAAAATATCAGATTATGATAAAATTTGTTTTTTGGCAAAAGAAGGCCATAGAGGTATGTAGCAATAGGAAACCATAGCTTTCCCTACCCCAGAAAATAAAAAAACTACTTAAAAAATGCCCCTAGAACACACTTACATGCAGGGAGCCAACGTGCGCTGCTGAAACAATACAAGAACTCGTGGGCATTCGATGAAATTGCTGAGAAGACAGGTTAAAATGGATAAAAGGAAGTACTTCTTCACCCAAAGGGTGATTAACATGTGGAATTCACTGCCACAGGAGGTGGCGGCGGCCACAAGCATGGCCACCTTCAAGAGGGGTTTAGATAAAAATATGGAGCAGAGGTCCATCAGTGGCTATTAGCCACAGTGTGTGTGTGTGTGTGTGTGTGTGTGTGTGTATGTATATATATATATAAAAAATTTGGCCACTGTGTGACACAGTGTTGGACTGGATGGGCCGTTGGCCTGATCCAACATGGCTTCTCTTATGTTCTTATGTGACACAGAGTGTTGGACTGGATGGGCCATTGGCCTGATCCAACATGGCTTCTCTTATGTTCTTATGAAACCAAAATGACAGTTATAATTTTCATGTTTTTAAAGTCCCTATCACAAAACGGACACGGTGCATATTACGAAACAAGGTGGAGCAAATTAAAGAGGCCACTTATGTTCTACTAAGAGACAAGAAGGTTGAAATTACAGGAACCAAGCCTACTTGTGAGATCGCGGGTGATACTAAATGAGAATTGTGGCCACGAAACCCAATTTCTACATTTTTTTGCAGGGGAAAGGAATTAACAGGAAACTCACTTCTGCATCTCAATTTAAAAAGATCCTGCACAGGAAATTTTTGGCATATGTGTATTGGCAACTGGTAAACAGAAGTAAATGCAAGCAGAAGTGTTTTGTCAACTAGTAAACAGAAGAAAGGTATCTCCATATGGGAATGGGGAAACATACACAGAATACCTCGCCTTTTCTTAGTCTGTCTTCCAGATACACTACCTTTCTAGTAAGAGAGAGGGGAAATCTTAAAAAAGAAAACGAAAGAGAGAGAAAAACGCAACGAGAAATGCTCCTATACAGGAACCGGAAAGATAAACAGCAGAGCTGTTTCCACCCACAGAATATGAAGTGGAAGTACAGATACGTGGAACTTGCTTGTACCTGTGGTGGTGACAGCCGTTTTCCCTCTAAAGAAAAGACTGGAGAGAGGAGGAAACAGAGCGTATTTCTACACAGATCTCTGGGTTAAAGGACGGCACATCCAGGGAGTCCGCTTGCACACAAAGTAAGCGGCAGAAAGAGGCCTAGTCCCTGTAACAAGAGTTGGTGTAGCAGCTGGGGAGTCTGTATTATAAGAATATAAGACCGTAAGAGAAGCAATGTTCCGTCTAAGCTGCGGAGTCTTGTGAGCAGAAATTCTACGTTGTGAACTACTGGCGTTAAAGCTGTGAGCTACTGCATAAATTAGTTTGGTCCAGAGCCATTTTTTGTAAGTTAAGACAAAAAAGTGTGAGCCAGAGGCCAAAAAACTGTGAGCTAGCTCACACTAACTCAGCTTAGAGGGAACACTGAAGAGAAGCCATGTTGGATCAGGCCAATGGCCCATCCAGCCCAACACTCTGTGTCAAACACTGGCCAAAACCCAGGTGCCATCAGGAGGTCCACCAGTGGGGCCCGGGCACTGGAAGCCCTCCCACTGTTGCCTCCCCCCAAGAGCCAAAGATACACAGCATCACTGCCCCAGACACGGAGTTCCATCTATACCTTGTGGCTAATAGCTGCTGATGGACCTCTGCTCCACGTTCAAATCCTTAGCATAGCTTCAGAGGGTAGCTGTGTTGGTCTGCGGTTAGAACAGCTGAACCGGAATCCAACATGAACATATGAAGCTGCCTTATACTGAATCAGACGCTCGGTCCATCAAAGTCAGTATTGTCTTCTCAGACTGGCAGCGGCTCTCCAGGGTCTCCAGCTGAGGTTTTTCACCCCTATTTGCCTGGACCCTTTTTTGGAGATGCCAGGGATAGAACCTAGGACCTTCTGCTTCCCAAGCAGATGCTCTACCACTGAGCCACCGTCCCTCCCCACCTAAGCATCAACTTAGAGACCAGGAATTTGGGGGTATGAGCTTCCATGAGCTAAGGCTCCCTTCCCTACACTGGGCTCTAAGGCGCTACTGGACTCAAACCTTAGGGACTGTGGCCAGTCCTTCTCCCTCTGCCTAACTCACCTCACAGGGCTGTTGTGAGATCATAAGAGGAGTCCTGCTGAGTCAGACCACTGGTCCATCTAGTCCAGCATCCTGTCTCACACAGGAGACACCCAGTTCCTCCGGCAGGCCAACAACAGGGCATAGAGGCCGAGGCCTTCATAAGAACATCACAAGAGCCCTGATGGATCAGAGCAGTACTCCATCTAGTCCAGCATCCTGTTTGACACACTGGCCAACCAGTTTTTCTGGACAGCCAACAACAGGGTATAGAGGCCGAGGCCTTCATAAGAACCTCAGAAGAGCCCTGCTGGATCAGACCAGTGGTCCATCTAGTCCAGCATCCTGTCTCACACAGGAGCCAACCAGTTCCTCTGGCAGGCGAACAACAGGGCAAAGAGGCTGAGGGTAGCAGGCACAATTTCAAAATGGCAGTAACAAGAGGTGGACCCAGCTACAAAATGAAAGTCACAAGAGGCGGAGCCAATCACAGAATGTCAGGGAGGGCCAACAACAGGGCAGAGAGGCCGTGGCCTTCATAAGAACATCAGAAGAGCCCTGCTGGATCAGACCAGTGGTCCATCTAATCCAGCCTCCTGTCTCACACAGTGGCCAACCAGTTCCTCTGAAGGGCCAACAACAGGGCAGAGAGGCCAAGGCCTTCATAAGAACATCAGAAGAGCCCTGCTGGATCAGACCAGTGGTCTATCTAGTCCAGCCTCCTGTCTCACACAGTGGCCAACCAGTTCCTCTGGAGGGCCACCAACAGGGCAGAGAGGCCAAGGCCTTCATAAGAACATCAGAAGAGCCCTGCTGGATCAGACCAGTGGTCCATCTAATCCAGCCTCCTGTCTCACACAGTGGCCAACCAGTTCCTCTGAAGGGCCAACAACAGGGCAGAGAGGCCAAGGCCTTCATAAGAACATCAGAAGAGCCCTGCTGGATCAGACCAGTGGTCTATCTAGTCCAGCCTCCTGTCTCACACAGTGGCCAACCAGTTCCTCTGGAGGGCCACCAACAGGGCAGAGAGGCCAAGGCCTTCATAAGAACATCAGAAGAGCCCTGCTGGATCAGACCAGTGAGGGTCCATCTAGTCCAGCCTCCTGTCTCACACAGGGGCCAGCCAGTTCCTCTGGAGGGCCAGCAACAGGGCAGAGAGGCTGAGGCCTTCCCCTGACGTTGCCTCCTGGCTGTGGGATTCAGAGGCTGACTGCCTGTAAGTATGGAGGTTCCGCTCAACCACCACGGCTGCCATTATGACAGCATAACGGCAGGGTCTCTCTCCTCCACATGCAACTGCTGGAGTGACCCTGGGTCAGTCTCACAGCTCTCTCACACAGCTGTTCTGTTCAAAAGCAGTTCTCTGAGAGCTCTCTCAGCCCCAGTTACCTCACAGGGTGGCTGTTATGGGGAGGGGAAGCGAAAGGAGATTGTAAGCCACTCTGAGACTCCTTTGGGTAGTGAGGGGCAGGGCATAAATCCGATCTTTCTTAATTACTCTCAGCATCCCACAATTATGGATACGTCTGCCCATCAAAAGCAGTCCCATGGCACAGAGTGGTGAAGCTGCAGTACTGCAGTCTGAGCTCTCTGCTCACAACCCGTCCGATCCCGGCGGAAGCTGGGTTCAGGTAGCCAGCACAAGGTTGACTCAGCCTTCCATCCTTCCTAAGTCGGTAAAATGAGTTCCCAGCTTGCTGGAGGGAAAGCGTAGACGACTGGGGAAGGCAAGGGCAGTTTGCCGTGAAAACGTTGCGATGCGACGTCACCCCTGAGTCAAAAATGACTGGTCCTTGCACAGGGGACTGCCTTTACCTTTACCTGCCCACCAGTCTCCAAGTTTGACACATTTAACTTGGAGAAACGTTGACTGCGGGGTGACATGATAGAGGCTTACAAGGTTATGCACGGGATGGAGAAAGTAGAGAAAGAAGTACTTTTCTCCCTTTCTCACAATACAAGAACTCGTGAGCATTCAATGAAATTGCCGAGCAGTCGGGTTAGAAAAGAAAAAAAGGAAGTCCTTCTTCACCCAAAGGGTGATTAACATGTGGAATTCACTGCCACAGGAGGTGGTGGCAGCTACAAGCATAGCCAGCTTTAAGAGTGGACTGGATAAAAATAAGGAGCAGAGGTCCATCAGTGGCTATTAGCCACAGTGTGTATGTATATGTATGTGTGTGTGTGTATACACACACACATATATTGGCCACTGTGTGACACAGAGTGTTGGACTGGATGGGCCATTGGCCTGATCCAACATGGCTTCTCTTATGTGACACAGAGTGCTGGACTGGATGGGCCATTGGCCTGATCCAACATGGCTTCTCTTATGTGACACAGAGTGTTGGACTGGAGGGGCCATTGGCCTGATCCAACATGGCTTCTCTTATGTTCTTATGTGACACAGAGTGTTGGACTGGAGGGGCCATTGGCCTGATCCAACATGGCTTCTCTTATGTTCTTATGTGACACAGAGTGTTGGACTGGATGGGCCATTGGCCTGATCCAACATGGCTTCTCTTATGTTCTTATGTGACACAGAGTGTTGGACTAGATGAGCCACTGGCCTGATCCAGCATGGCTTCTCTTATGTTCTTATGTGACACAGAGTGTTGGACTGGATGGGCCATTGGCCTGATCCAACAGGGCTTCTCTTCTGTTCTTATGTGACACAGAGTGTTGGACTGGAGGGGCCACTGGCCTGATCCAACATGGCTTCTCTTATGTTCTTATGTGACACAGTGTTGGACTGGATGGGCCATTGGCCTGATCCAACATGGCTTCTCTTATGTTCTTATTTCCTTCACTATGCCCCCCGAATTAAACCCAAACAAATGGCAACCATAATGTGATCCTTGGATCTGTGAAACATCTTCACTGCATTGCATGCTCATTTACTACTCGCCCGCCACCTGTACGTATGGACCTGTAATGCCAGTCGAGCATTGTACGTGAAGAATTGTGCATGCACACAAAAGCTTTGACCTTGAATCAAATTTTGTGAGTCTTAAAAGGTCCCCCTGGACTCAAACGTTTGTTCTGCTGCTTCAGACCAACAAAGTCACCCGCCTGAAGCCACTGACAAGAGTTATCCTCAGAAAAACAAAGCAGAGCACCACATATGAGCGCTCTGGAGAACAGGTTGGGTGAAAACCTCACTACATGATATTAGGAATACGGGGAAGGAAGTTGGGGAAGCAGGAGATGGAAAAGTTTGGTGGGTCCCCTACTGGGGGGAGGGAGAGAGAGACAGAGGGTGACAGAGATGCCCAGGGTTAGGGTTGCCAACCTCCAGGTGGCACCTGGAGATCTCCCACTGTAACAATGACCAAGATCCGTTCACCTGGAGAAAATTATTGCTTTGGAAGCTTTGGATTCTGGGGCAATCCACTTTCAGTGCACTTTCCAACTGGATTTGGTCAGTTCATACAGTTAACACCCAGCTGGAAAGTGGATTGAAAGTGCATTATTTTGGGTTTGTGACTGCAGCTCTCACCTGGAAGAGACAAATGAGATTTTTCAGGTATAAGCAGGGGTGGCCAAACTGGGGCTCGGGAGCTCTTTCACACCTATTGTGCGGCTCTCAAAGCCTCCACTGTCCCATTGGCAAGCTTGGAGAATGCGCTTGAAGTTAAAGTTGCTTTATTTCCACCTCTCCCTCCAGCCTCTCCCCTAACCTATTTGCCTGCCTGCTTTCCTTCCAGCTCTCAAATGTAGCTCTTATGGTAAGCAAGTTTGGCCACCCCTGCTGTAGAGATTAAATGTTAAAGTTGCTTTCTTTACACCTCTCACTCCATCTCCCCTCCCCTCGTCTACTTGCCTTCCTTCCTTGTGATTCTCAAACATCTGACATTTATTCTACATAGCTCTTATGTTAAGCAAGTTTGGACACCCCCTGCTTTAGACATTAAACTTTGCCCTAGTCAGATATCTGAAGGGAGTTCTGTGCCTCTTGAAAAGCTTATACCCCCCAAAATCTTGTTAGCATCTAAGGTGGACTCAAATCTACACATCCTCCAGCTGTCTACACCTCCAGATAATGCATTTAAAGTTAAAGTTGCTTTCTTGCCACCTCTCCCTCTACCCCATCTATTTGCCTGCCTTCCTTCTGACTCTCAAACATCTGACTTTATTCTATGTCACTTTCACGTTAAGCAAGTTTGGCCACTCCTGCTTCAGATATTAAACTCTGCCCTAGTTGAAGGGTGGCCAAACTGTGGCTCGGGAGTCAAATGTGACACTTTCACACATATTGTGTGGCTCTCAAAGCCCAAGTCACCCCGCTCGGAAAAGGCATTTGTCTCTTTAAATCACTTCTCCAAGCCAAGTCAGCCAGTGGCATGGAGAATGCATTTAAAGTTAAAGTTGCTCCCTTTCCATCTCCCCCTCTTCCCTCCAACCTCTATTTTCCTTCCTCACAAATATCTGACATTCAAGTCTTGTGGCTCTCAAACATCTGACCTTTATTCTATGTGGCTCTTACGTTAAGCAATTACATTAACCCCTGCCCTAGTCAGATAGAAGAAGAAGAAGAAGAATTGCAGATTTATACCCCACCCTCCTCCCTGAATTAGAGACTCAGAGCGGCTTACAATCTCCTATATCTTCTCCCCCCACGACAGACACCCTGTGAGGTAGGCGAGGCTGAAAGGACTCTCACAGCTGCTGCCCTTTCAAGGACAACCTCTGCAAGAGCTATGGCTGACCCAAGGCCATTCCAGTAGCTGCAAGTGGAGGAGTGGGGAATCAAACCTCGTTCTCCCAGATAAGAGTCCGCACACTTAACCACTACTCCAAACTGGCTCTCTTCTGAAGAAGGGAGCTCTTTGCCTCTTGAAACCTTACATCCCCCAAAATCTTGTTAGTATCCAAGGTGGATTCAAATCTACAAGTCCTCCAGCTGTCTACACCAGCAGAGAATGCATTTAAAGTTAAAGTTGCTTTCTTTCCTCCTCTCTCTGCCTCCCCATCTTTTCTTTTCTTTCTTTCTTTCTTTCTTTCTTTCTTTCTTTCTTTCTTTCTTTCTTTCTTTCTTTCTTTCTTTCTTTCTTTCTTTCTTTCTTCTCTCTCTCTCTCTCTCTCTCTCTTCCTTCCTTCCTTCCTTCCTTCCTTTTCGTGTGGGTCTTGGAAGTCCCCACTGCTCCATCAGCCAGCTTGGAGAAGGCATTTCTCTCTTGAAATCACTTCTCCAAGTCCAGCCAGCCAACGGCTCGGAGAATGCATTTAAAGTTAAAGTTGCTTTCTTCCAACCTCTCTCTCTCTTCCCCCATCTATCTGTTTTCCTTCCTTCCAGATTGCGTGGCTCTTGAAGCCCCCGCTGCTCCACCAGCCAGCTTGGAGAAGGCATTTATCTCTTCGAATCACTTCTCCAAGTCTAGCCAGCCAGCGGCTTGGAGAATGCATTTAAAGTTAAAGTTGCTTTTTTTGAATCTCTCCATCCCTCCCCCCATCCATTTGTTATCCTTCCTCCCTTCCTGGTCTCAAACATCTGATGTTCACATCCTGCGGCTCTCAAGCATCTGACATTTCTTCTTATGTTAAGCAAATCTGGCCACTCCAGAGTGTCAACTTTGCCCTTATGGGATATATATGAAGAAGGGAGCTCTTTTGCTTCTTGAAAAACTTATACCCCCTGCACCCCCCCCCAAAAAAAACTTTTTAGAATCTACGGTGGACTCCAACCTCTTGAAATCACTTCTCCAAGTCACGCCAGCTGGCAGCTTGGAGAATGCATTTAAAGTTAAAGCTGCTTTCCTTCCACCTCTCCTTCCCCCATCGGTTTGCCTCCCTGCCTGCCTTCCTTCCGGCTCTCAAACATCTGACATTCATATCTTGCGGCTCTCAAGCAGCTGACATTTATTCTATGTAGCTCTTACGTTAAGCGGGTTTGGCCACCCCTGAGCTATAGGGAAGGGAGGGAGAAGATTTTGGGGATGGGGGCAGAGTGAGAGAGGGATAAAAAAAGGCAGTCGCCTTTGCAAAAAAGCAGCCCCGTGGCGCAGAGTGGTAAAGCAGCAGTCCTAAACTCTGCCACGACCTGAGTTCAATCCCGGTGGAAGCTGGGTTCAATTAGCCGGCCCAAGGTTGACTCAGCCTCCCATCCCTCAGCTTGCTGGGGGGAAAGTGCAGATGACTGGGGAAGGCAATGGCAAACCACCCCATAAAAAGTCTGCTGTGAAAACGATGTGAAAGCAGCGTCACCCCAGAGTCGGAAACGACTGGTGCTTGCACAGGGGACTACCTTTGCCTTTCACCCAAGGGACCCATGGCGCAGAGTGTTAAAGCTGCAGTACTGCAGTCCTAAGCTCTGCTCACGACCTGAGTTCGATCCCAGGAGAAGCTGGTTCAGATAGCCGGCTCCAGGTTGACTCAGCCTCCCATCTTTCCGAGGTCGGTCAAATGAGTCCCCAGCTTGCTGGGGGGGTGGGGAGTGTAAAAGACTGGGGAAGGCAATGGCAAACCACCCCGTAAAAAGTCTGCCGTGAAAACGTCGCGAAAGCAGCGTCATCCCGGAGTCGAAAACGACTGGCGCTTGCACAGGGGACTACCTTTACCTTTTACCCAAGAGCCCCATGGCGCAGAGTGTTAAAACTGCAGTACTAAGCTCTGCTCACGACCTGAGTTTGATCCCAGCGGAAGCTGGTACAGGTAGCTGGCTCGAGGTTGACTCAGCCTTCCATCCTTCCGAGGTCGGTCAAATGAGTCCCCAGCTTGCTGGGGGGAAAGCATAGAGGACCGGGGAAGGCAAAGGCAAACCACCCCATAAAAAGTCTGCCGTGGAAACATTGTGAAAGCAACGTCACCCCAGAGTGGGAAAGGACTGGTGCCTGCACAGGGGACCACCTTTACCTTCTACCCACGAGCCCGTGGCGCAGAGGGTTGCATTATTGCCGTCCTAGGCTCCGCTCACGGCCTGAGTTCGATCCCCGGCGGCAGCTGGGTCTTCAGGTGGCCGGCTGGAGGTTGGCTCAGCCGCAGGGACCACCTTCCCCTTCCCCTTCCCTCTCCCCAAGGCGCCTGCGGGGCCAGCCCGGCCAAGGGAAGGGAGGGGAGCGGCCTCCCTGGGGGCCTCCCCTCCCCTCCCCTCCCCTCCCAGCAGCCTCGCAAGGCCAGGCGGGCCAGGGCTGCTGGAGCCCGGCCGGGAAGCCCAGGAGAGGCCCTCCTCCCCGCCGCCCCGCTTACCTGCAGCCGAGGCCGCTCCCTGCCAGCCTGGCGCCGCCGCGGCCTAGCGACACGTCGCGCTCCACCATGGACGCCGCCTCGGCTCGGCTCGGCTCCCTCGGCCCGGCTGGCGACAGCCGCTCTCCCTCCCTCCGGCCAGCCTCAGCCCGGCAAGCGCCGCCCCCGAGCCGGAGGGGGAGGAGGAGCCGGAGGACGGGCGGGCCTCGCCTCCCCCCCCTCCCTCCCTCCCGAGGGGCGCCGCGGGGGGAAGAAGCACGAGGGGGAGGAGCGCGGCTGCTGGGTCGCCTGGGAGGGGCGGCGACGCTGCCCGGAGAACAGCACAGGAGTCATGTTGGGCCCCTCCAGGCCAGCTCTCTGTGTCACGCACGGGCCCATATGTGTGTGTGTGTATCTATACACACACACACACACACACACACATATACATACATACATTTACACACATACACATATATACATTTACACACATACATACATTTACACACATATACAGATAATCATACATACATACATTTACACACATACATATACACACATTTACTCCCATATACAGACAATCATACATAGGTACATATACACACATATACATACATACACACACATTTACACACATATACAGATAATCATACATACATACATTTACACACATACACACACATATACATACATATACACACATATACATACATACATGCATACATTTACACACATATACAGACAATCATACATACATACATATACACACATACATGCACACATATACATACATACATATACACACATATACACACATACATGCACACATATACATACATACATATACATACATACATGCATACATTTACACACATATACAGACAATCATATATACATCCATATACACATATACATACATTTACACACATATACAGACAATCATACATACATACATATGCACACATACACACATATACATACATACATTTACACACATATACATACACACATACATACACACATATACATACATTTACACACATACATATACACACATTTACACACATATACAGACAATCATGCATACATACATATACACACATACATATGCATACATACATTTACACACATACACGCATACATTTACACACATATACAGACAATCATACATACATACATATACACACATACATACATTTACACACATATACATACATATACACACATATACATACATACATGCACACATATACATACATACATGCACACATATACATACATACATGCATACATTTACACACATATACAGACAATCATACATACATACATATACACACATACATGCACACATATACATACATACATATACACACATATACACACATACATGCACACATATACATACATACATATACACACATATACATGCATACATTTACACACATATACAGACAATCATATATACATCCATATACACATATACATACATTTACACACATATACAGACAATCATACATACATACATATGCACACATACACACATATGCATACATACATTTACACACATATACATACACACATACATACACACATATACATACATTTACACACATACATATACACACATTTACACACATATACAGACAATCATACATAATACATATACACACATACATATGCATACATACATTTACACACATACACACATACATTTACACACATATACAGACAATCATACATACATACATATACACACATACATACATTTACACACATATACATACACACACATATACACACATACATACACATACATACATACATTTACACACATATACATACATACATTTACACACATACATATACACACATTTACTCCCATATACAGACAATCATACATACGTACATATACACACATATACATACATACACACACATTTACACACATATACAGATAATCATACATACATTTACACACATACACACATATACATACATATACACATACATACATTTACACACATATACATACATTTACACACACACATATACATACATACATGCATACATTTACACACATATACAGACAATCATATATACATCCATATACACCACATACATACATTTACACACATATACAGATAATCATACATACATACATATGCACACATACACACATATACATACACACATACATACACACATATACATACATTTACACACATACATATACACACATTTACACACATATACAGACAATCATACATACATACATATACACACATACACACATATGCATACATACATTTACACACATACACACATACATATACACACATTTACACACATATACAGACAATCATACATTCATACATATACACACATATACATACATAACACATATACATACATATACACATACATTTACACACATACACACATATACACACATTTACACACATACAGACAATCATACATACACACATTTACACACATACACACATATATACATTTACACACATACATATACACACATTTACACACATATACAATCATACATACATACATATACACACATATACACACATATACATACTTACATACATTTACACACATCTACACACATACATACATTTACATGCATATACACTTACATACATATACACACATATGCACACACATTTACACACACACATACATACAGATACACCACCACCTCCTGCGGCACCACCTCCTGCGGCAGTGAATTCCACGTGTTGAACCAGCCTTTGGGTGAAGGACTTCCTTTTAGCGGCTCTACCCCGACTGCTCAGCAATTTCATCGAATGCCCACGAGTTCTTGTATTGTGAGAAAGGGAGAAAAGTACTTCTTTCTCTACTTTCTCCATCCCATGCATAATCTTGCAAACCTCTATCATGTCACCCCGCAGTTGCCGTTTCTCCAAGCTAAAGAACCCCAAGCGTTTTAACCTTTCTTCGGGGGGATTGGGGCTTACTGGGGCCTGCTTCAGCCCCCTCCCAACACAGCCTTGGTCCCGAGGAAACACCACCATGAGGGGCGACTATAAATGTCCTTTTTAGCTCACACTAACTCAGGTTTATGTATATGCAAAGTACATCATGAGGAATGCTGGCCTGCTTGAAGCAGAAGCTGAATTAAGATTGCCTGGGAAAAGAACAACCTCAGATATGCAGATGACACCACTCTAATGGCAGAAAGTGAGGAGACCTAAAGAACCTCTTGTTGAGTGTGAAAGAGGAGAGCACAAAAGTAGGCTTGAAACTCAACATAAAAAAAAACTAAGATCATGGCATCCGGCCCCATCACTCCTTGGCAAATAGAAGGGGAAGACGTGGAAGTAGTGACAGACTTCACATTTCTTTTCTTCTTCTGGGGTCCAAGATCACTGCAGATGGTGACTGCAGCCATGGACCAAGTCACGCCAGGCTCTCCTGTCTTCCACCATCCTCCGAAGTCTGCTCAGATTCGTGTTTGCTACATTGGTAACGCTGTCCAGCCCTCTCCTCTTTTGCTGTCCCCTTCTTCTTTTGCCTTCTGTCCTTCCCAGCATCAGGGTCTACTTCAGGGGAGTGCTCCCTTCTCCTTGGTGGCCAAAGTATTTCAGCTTCAGCTCCAGCATCTTCCAGGGAACAGTCTGGGTTGCTTTCCCTTAGGACTGACTGATTGGATCTCCTTGCAGTCCAAGGAGCTCTCAAGAGCCTTCTCCAGCACCACATCTCAAAAGCATCTATTCTTCTGCACTCGGCCTTCTTATGGTCCAGCTCTCACAGCCATACATTACTACTGGGAATACTATCGCTTTGACCATACGGACTTTTTGTTGGCAGGGTGATGTCTCTACTTTTTATTATACTGTCCAGGTTCGCCACAGCTGTCCTTCCAAGGAGCAAAAGTCTTTTAACTTCATCACTACTCCAATCACTACTCCAAGCCAAGTCAGCCAATGGCTTGGAGAATGCATTTAAAGTTAAAATTGCTTTCTTTCCACCCCTTCCTTCCTTCCTTCCTTCCTTCCTTCCTTCCTTCCTGTGAGGGCTCTCACAGCAGCTGCTCTTTCAAGGAAGGAAGGGAGGGAGGGAGGGAGGGAGATGGGGGAGAGAGAGATGAAAAGAAAGTAACTTTAAATGCATTCTCCAAGTTGCTGGCTTGGGCTGGCATAATTTAACCATAATTTAACCACAATTTAAAACATTCTCCAAGCAGTGTTGGGGCTTCGAGAGCCACACAATATGTGTGAAAGAGCCACATGTGGCTACCTCTGTGTCATTGGGATCACTTGTTTGAAGTAGTAGATTTAGGTGGGTAGCCGTAGCTGCGTTTGGACTAAAGTGACAGAACAAAGTTGGATCCCAGAAAATAATTGTCTTGGAAATTGACTTGCATATGCATATAGAATGAACTGAGCCGTGGGTGAGTTTGAGTACCTTGCAAGAAACTTATTATAGATACGTGTTACTCTTTTTGAATATATACTTTATCAGTATGAATTTATTATGTATTTATAATTATTTATGTATATTATTTATCACGTTCAGTTCCAGAAAAATTATTATTTTTTTGTCGGGCGAAGAATCGCCATCGAAACACGCCTACTACCAAAAGCATGTCACAATTTGCATTTTCCTGGATCTGTCTATTCTGACACTTTTGTCTATTTGTACGTGTCCGTGGACTTTCAAGTTGGTAATTGTGTACATGACTTTTGTAGAGAGCCAGTTTGGTGTAGTGGTTAAGTGTGTGGACTCTTATCTGGGAGAACCGGGTTTGATTCCCCACTCCTCCACTTGCACCTGCTGGAATGGCCTTGGGTCAGCCATAGCTCTGGCAGAGGTTGTCCTTGAAAGGGCAGCTGCTGGGAGAGCCCTCTCCAGCCCCACCCACCTCACAGGGTGTTTGTTGTGGGGGAGGAAGGTAAAGGAGATTGTGAGCCGCTCTGAGACTCTTCGGAGTGGAGGGCGGGATATAAATCCAATATCTTCTTCTATCTTCTTCTTGTATGTTTTGTCTAGTCATCTAATGTATGTTCATAAAGAAGTCTTAGCAGATTGGTGGATTTCATGGTGTACTGTGTGCAGGGAATTAATGATTGAATTTATGTGACTTGAATGATATAAGCACGGTTCTCTCCTGGTCTTTTACCTTCCATGGCTTTCCCCTTCTTGTTTTTGCACACAGTGTGCAGCAGACCTTGTCAGATATATCTGAAGAAGCGACATGTATTCTGAAGAAGCATGCATGCACGCAAAAGCTTATTGTATATCTGAAGACAGTGTGTGATTGCAATAAAAAAGGCCAAAGCATGCTGGGAATTATTAGTAAGGGATCTGAAAACAAATCAGCCAGTATCATAATGCCCCTGTATAAATCGATGGTGTGGCCTCATTTGGAGTACTGTGTACAATTCGGGTCACCGCACCTCAAAAAAGAGATTATAGCATTGGAAAAAGTGCAGAAAAGGGCAACTAGAATTATTAAAGGGATGGAACACTTTCCCTAGGAAGAAAAGTTAAAACGCTTGGGGCTCTTTAGCTTGGAGAAATGTCGACTGAAGGGTGACAAGATAGAAGTTTACAAGATTATGCATGGAATAGAGAAAGTGGAGAAAGAAGCACTTTTCCCCCTTTCTCACAATACGAGAACTCGTGGGCATTCAATGAAATTGCTGAGCAGTCGGGTTAGAACTGATAAAAGGAAGTACTTCTTCCCCCAAAGGGTGATTAACATGTGGAATTCACTGCCACAGGAGGTGGTGGCAGTGGCTACAAGCATAGACAGCTTCAAGAAGGGCTGGATAAGCATATGGAACAGAGGTCCGTTAGTGGTTATTAGCCACAGCCTATTGTTGGAACTCTCTGTCTGGGGCAGGTGATACTCTGTATTCTTGGTGCTTTGGGGGGCACAGTGGGAGGGCTTCTAGCCCCACTGGTGGACCTTCTGATGGCACTTGGGTTTTTTGGCCACCGTATGTTGGACTGGATGGGCCATTGGCCTGATCCAGCATGGCTTCTCTTATGTTCTTAAAATTAGCATCTGCAGTGAGGACCTGTAGTGTGACATCGGTAGTAAGAATCCTACCTCCCTATTCAGCCCTGGGGGTTCCATTGTTCTGAACTTGTGAATGGACTCAAATTCAGCAATTTCCCCTTGTACTTTCCACTTGAAGCTTCTTGGTTTGAGGACTTGCCACTCTACGGTCAGCGATGGAATTGCCTGGAAGATTAAAACGTCCGCCCCCTTGTGGTTTGAGAGTTGTGGTTTTTCAGTGTCAGATTTATGCCCGTTTGTCCTTTTGCGTAGGGACTGCCAATGTAGGGCGTGGAAAGGCATTGATGGCCAATATAATGCTGGAAGACGAACAAGTGAATGAACCTGAGATGGCAGGCGTCATTAGATCTGGTTGTTCTGTGGTCACAGGGGATACGGGAACAGAGCGGGCACCCAGAATGCCCTAGGTTCAATCCCTGGTACTTCTTGAGAGATGCTGCTTAGGAGAGCTTCTGTAGAAATAAACGTGTATGTACAATCCTCAGTTGGGGGCAGGGGATCCCCTGGTTTGGAGGCCCTCCCCCCCCACTTAAGGGTTAGCAGAAAGCGGCAGAGGGAACGTCTGGTGGACACTCCATTATATCCTATGGAGACCAGTTCCTATAGGATATAATAGAGAATTGATCTGTGGGTACCTCCCATGTACACCCCGGAGGTCGCTTCGCTCGGCCTCCCAGGATCTTCTGATAGTCCCCAGTCCTAGCCTCGACCTGGTGAAATCAGCTCCCCATAGAGATCCGGGCCTTGACTGGCTTCCTGGCTTTTCGTCGGGCCTGGAAAACGGAGCTGTTCCGCCCGGTCTTTTGATGAGGCAGCGGGCATCCGTCTATTCGATCGGTTGCCCCCTCCACCACGGCCTACTGCACTACCGTGTTGTGTGCTGTATTGTGGCACTACTTTTGTGCTATACCGTCTTTCTCTATATCGTCTGCTGAACCGTAGCACTTTACGGAACGTCGAAGCTGATTTTATTATGATTTTATCTTTAATTGTTGTACTCCGCTCTGAGCCCCCAAAAGGGGGAGTGGGCAGAATAGAAATAAACAAATAATAATAATTATCTTGGGGGGGCTGTTTTTTGAGGTAGAGGCACCAAATTTTCAGCATAGCATCCAGTGCCTCTTCCCAAAATACCCCCCACGTTTCAAAAAGATTGGACCAGGGGGTCCAATTCTATGAGCCCCAAAAGAAGGTGCCCCTATCCTTCATTATTTCCAATGGAAGGAAGGTATTTAGAAGGAACACGGTCCCTTTAAATGTGATGGCCAGAACTCCCTTTGGAGTTCAATTATGCTTGCCACACCCTGGCTCCTGGCTCCGCCCCAAAGTCTCCTGGCTCCGCCCCAAAGTTTCCTGGCTCCACCCCAAAGTCTCCTTGCTCTACCCCCAAAGTCTCCTGGCTCCACCTCCAAAGTCTCCTGGCTCCACCTCCAAAGTCCCCAGATATTTCATGAGTTGGACCTGGCAACTCTTTTGGAGACTTGGGTTTAGTATTTTCCGTTTGCATTTGATTGGGCAGTAGCCGCCCTTACCCCAATCTCTATCAACGCACAGAGTTTTGCATACGCTTCGAAATCATATCCATTTACAAAACAGGAATCAATGGCATCTTTAAGACCAACTTTAAGAACTGGCAGAGACTGACCAAGAGAGAGATCTTGGGGTCGTGGTAGATAACTCACTGAAAATGTCAAGACAGTGTGCGTTTGCAATAAAAAAAGGCCAACGCCATGCTGGGAATTATTAGGAAGGGAATTGAAAACAAATCAGCCAGTATTATAATGCCCCTGTATAAATCGAAGGTGCTGTCTCATTTGGAGTACTGTGTGCAGTTCTGGTCACTGCACCTCAAAAAGGATATTATAGCATTGGAGAAAGTCCAGAAAAGGGCAACTAAGATGATTAAAGGGCTGGAACACTATCCCTATGAAGAAAGGTTGAAACGCTTGGGATTCTTTAGCTTGGAGAAACGTCGACTGCGGGGTGACATGATAGAGGTTTACAAGATAATGCATGGGATGGAGAAAGTAGAGAAAGAGGTACTTTTCTCCCTTTCTCACAATACAAGAACTCGTGGGCATTCGATGAAATTGCTGAGCAGACAGGTTAAAACGGATAAAAGTAAGTACTTCTTCACCCAAAGGGTGATTAACATGTGAAATTCACTGCCACAGGAGGTGGTGGCGTCCACAAGCACAGCCACCTTCAAGAGGGGTTTAGATAAAAATATGGAGCAGAGGTCCATCAGTGACTATTAGCCACAGTGTGTGTGTGTGTGTGTGTATAATTTTTTTTTTGGCTACTGTGTGACACAGAGTGTTGGACTGGATGGGCCATTGGCCTGATCCAACGTGGCTTCTCTTATATTCTTATGTGACACAGAGTTTTGGACTGGGTGGGCCACTGGCCTGATCCAACGTGGCTTCTCTTATATTCTTATGTGACACAGAGTTTTGGACTGGATGGGCCACTGGCTTGATCCAACGTGGCTTCTCTTATATTCTTATGTGACACAGAGTTTTGGACTGGATGGGCCACTGGCTTGATCCAACGTGGCTTCTCTTATATTCTTATGTGACACAGAGTGTTGGACTGGATGGGCCACTGGCCTGATCCAACATGGCTTCTCTTATATTCTTATGTGACACAGAGTTTTGGACTGGATGGGCCACTGGCCTGATCCAACATGGCTTCTCTTATGTTCTTATGTGACACAGAGTGTTAGACTGGATGGGCCACTGGCCTGATCCAACATGGCTTCTCTTATGTTCTTATGTGACACAGAGTGTTGGACTGGATGGGCCACTGGCCTGATCCATCATGGCTTCTCTTATGTTCTTATGTGACACAGAGTGTTGGACTGGATGGGCCACTGGCCTGATCCATCATGGCTTCTCTTATGTTCTTATGTGACACAGAGTGTTGGACTGGATGGGCCACTGGCCTGATCCAACATGACTCCTCTTATGTTCTTATGTGACACAGAGTGTTGGACTGGATGGGCCATTGGCCTGATCCAACAAGGCTTCTCTTCTGTTCTTATGTGACACAGAGTGTTGGACTGGATGGGCCATTGGCCTGACCCAACATGGCTTCTCTTATGTTCTTATGTGACACAGAGTGTTGGACTGGATGGGCCACTGGTCTGATCCAACATGGCTTCTCTTATGTTCTTTTGTGACACAGAGTGTTGGACTGGGTGGGCCATTGGCCTGATCCAACATGGCTTCTCTTATGTTCTTATGTGACACAGAGTGTTGGACTGGGTGGGCCATTGGCCTGATCCAACATGGCTTCTCTTATGTTCTTATGTGACACAGAGTTTTGGACTGGGTGGGCCACTGGCCTGACCCAACATGGCTTCTCTTATGTTCTTATGTGACACAGAGTGTTGGACTGGTTGGGCCATTGGCCTGATCCAACATGGCTTCTCTTATGTGACACAGAGTGTTGGACTGGATGGGCCATGGGCCTGATCCAACATGGCTTCTCTTATGTTCTTCTGTGACACAGAGTGTTGGACTGAATGGGCCATTGGCCTGATCCAACATGGCTTCTCTTATGTGACACAGAGTTTTGGACTGGGTGGGCCACTGGCCTGACCCAACATGGCTTCTCTTATGTTCTAATGTGACACAGAGTGTTGAACTGGATGGGCCATTGGCCTGATCCAACATGGCTTCTCTTATGTTCTTATGTGACACAGAGTGTTGGACTGGAGGGGCCACTGGCCTGATCCAACATGGCTTCTCTTATGTTCTTATGTGATACAGAGTGTTGGACTGGATGGGCCATTGGCCTGATCCAACATGGCTTCTCTTATGTGACACAGAGTGTTGGACTGGAGGGGCCACTGGCCTGATCCAACATGGCTTCTCTTATGTTCTTATGTGACACAGAGTGTTGGACTGGAGGGGCCACTGGCCTGATCCAACATGGCTCCTCTTCTGTTCTTATGTGACACAGAGTGTTGGACTGGATGGGCCATTGGCCTGATCTAACATGGCTTATCTTATGTTCTTATGTTCTAACTTAGTTTTATTGGTCTTAAAGGTGCGATTGACTCTTGTTTTGTTCTGCTACTTCAGACCAACATGGCTGCCTGCTTGGATCCATTTGCAAAAAGTTAACCACCCTCTGCAATGAACCAAAAAGTAAAAAGAAATGGCTCGCGCTGCATTTAAAAGATTAAATAAGCCAGAGCAAACGTCTTGGGGCCGCGGCTTCAATGAGGCGCTCGAGATAAACGATGAGCTGGATATTTTAAATCACTGCAAATTAAAGAGCGTATCGAGCGACGCACACGGCGACGCTCTTCCCCCGGCCACACTCTCTAGGCTGTCTGCCTATACGCTGACCAGTCACGGACTCCGGGCTCCGTCCCTCCACCAATTGTGAGATCTTGGCTAATGCAATGTATTCCCACCGAATGGGCTGAGGCTGCCTACGCTGCTGTTATGTTCTCGCTTGCCATCTGCCGCGCCACAAACAAACTTCTCGATTAGGCAGATGGCGCGAGATAAACTAATCAAAACCCAATCTGTAAGAGCTCGAGGCAAGTGGGGTGGGCTCCGAGGCAAACTGGACAGCCCCCCACCCTGCAGACTGTGAAGCGTTTCTCCTCATTTCAGGGGTGGCTAAAGTGTGGCTCTTTCACGTGTATTTTGTGGCTCTCAAAGCCCCCACTGCCCCGTTGGCTGGCTTGAAGAAGGCATCTCTCTCTTTAAATCACTAACTACACCAGTTTGGTGTAGTGGAGTGTGCGGACTCTTATCTGGGAGAACCGAGTTTGATTCCCCACTCCTCCACTTGCAGCCGCTGGAATCACCTTGGGTCAGCCATAATACTCATAGGAGTTGTCCTTGAAAGAGCAGCTTCTGGGGGAGCTCTCTCAGCCTCACCCACCTCACAGGGTGTCTGTTGTGGGGGGGGGGAGAAGATATAGGAGATTGTAAGCCGCTCTGAGTCTCTCATTCAGAGAGAATGGCGGGTTATAAATCTGCAGTCGTCGTCTTCTTCTTCTCCAAGCCAACTTGGAGAAGGCATTTGTCTCTTTAAATCACTTCTCCAAGCCAAGCCAGTCAGCAGCTTGGAGAATGCATTTAAAGTTAAAGTTGCTTTCTTTCCACCTTTCCTCCCTCTCCCTTCCCCATCTATTTCCTTCCTTCCTTCCTTCCCACCTTTCCTCCCTCTCCCTTCCCCATCTATTTCCTTCCTTCCTTCCTTCCTTCCTTCCTTCCTTCCTTCCTTCCTTCCTTCCTTCCTTCCTTCCTTCCTTCCTTCCTTTTCACCTTTTCTCCCTCTCCCTTCCTCATTTATTTCCTTCCTTCCTTCCTTCCTTCCTTCCTTCCTTCCTTCCTTCCTTCCTTCCTTCCTTCCTTCCTTCCTTTTCACCTTTTCTCCCTCTCCCTTCCCCATCTATTTCCTTCCTACCTTCCTTCCTTCCTTCCTTCCTTCCTTCCTTCCTTCCTTCCTTCCTTCCTGTCTTGCGACTCTCAAACATCTGATATGCGTGTCTTGCAGCTCTCAAACATCTGGCTTTTATTCGGTGTGGCTCTTGCGTTAAGCAAGTTTGGTCAATGGATGGGAGGGGGAGGGAGATGCGGAAAGAAAGTCACTTTAAATGCTTTCTCGGCTTGGAGAAGTGAATTAAAGAGACAAATGCCTTCTCCAAACTGGACAACAGGGCAGTGGGGCTTCGAGAGCCACACAACATATGTGAAAGAGCTACGTGTGGCTCCCAAGCCACAGTTTGGCTTCCTCTGCTCTATAGAATCGATTCATCTCATGTTGGATTCTCCTCTTGTTCTGCCGCCTTCGGTTTTTCCTAGCATTGCTGTCTTTTCCAGTGATTCCTTTCTTTTCACACCTGGTTTGTGGGACTGTAATTAACGTCTAAAACTGTAGTCAGTTTTCATTGGACTGTTTCATTTAGATATATTTTACGCATCGTTCTCTGATTTTTAGCCCAATTACGCTACGCCGTTTGTTGTATGTGTTATCCTGGTTTGTTGAATGGATTATGCTGCCTTTAGAGCGCTGTTCTCAAATGCTGTAATCTGGTTTCGTTACAATTATCATTGATACCGCGTGCTTTCTCCCTAACAGAAACTCATCACTGCTTGTACATATTAATTATACTATTGTTTTTAACAGTGTAATCTTCCTTGAGTCTCAGCAAAAAAACCGTTGGATTAGGAATGAAGAAATAAAGACAATGAAGAAGAATGATGTAATCCCCCCCAGAATAACAATGGCCATTTGAATTAGGAAATAGATAGGTAAGGGAGAGGGAGGAAAGGTGGAAAGGACGGGAGGGAGGAAGGAAGGAAATAGATGGGGAAGGGAGAGGGAGGAAAGGTGGAAAGGAAGGGAGGGAGGGAGGAAGGAAGGAAATAGATGGGGAAGGGAGAGGGAGGAAAGGTGGAAAGAAAGCAACTTTAAATTTCCATTCCTTCATTTTCCCCAGGAGGGTGCTGCAATTATCCTTAAGAAGTGTCCCTATTTGAACTCAAAAGCCTTTCCCATCGCATGTAGAATTATGTACTAGACAAAGTGCTAGGAAGGAACCTGAGCCTCAGAAGGGACTATTGCATCAGTGGCCAAATTTGCTTAACGAAAGAGCCACATAGAATAAATGTCAGATGTTTGAGAGCTGCAAGACATGAAAGTCAGATGTTGGGAGAGAGGGAAGGAGGAGGGAGAAGATGATGATATTGGATTTATACCCCACCCTATACTCCGAATCTCAGAGTGGTCACAATCTCCTTCCTCACCTCCCCAAGGCAGGCAACCTGTGAGGTAGGTGGGGCTTAGAGAGCTCTTACAGCAACTGCCCTTTCAAGGACAACTCCTACAAGAGCTACGGCTGACCCAAGGCCATTCCAGCAGCTGCAAGTGGAGGAGTGGGGAATCAAACCCGGTTCTCCCAGATAAGAGAGCTACAGCTGACCCAAGGCCATTCCAGCAGCTGCAAGTGGAGGAGTGGGGAATCAAACCCGGTTCTCCCAGATAAGAGAGCTCTGGCTGACCCAAGGCCATTCCAGCAGGTGCAAGTGGAGGAGTGGGGAATCAAACCCAGTTCTCCCAGATAAGAGTCCATGCATCTTATCCTATACCAAACTGGCTCTCTTGAGGGAAGGAGGGAGGGAGGGAGGAAGGGAAACAAATAAATGGGGTAAGGATGGAAAGGTGGAAAGAAAGCGATTTTAAATGCATTCTCCCAAGCTGCCAGCTAGCAAGACTTGAAGAAGCGATTTAAAGAGACAAATGCCTTCTCCAAGCTGGCTGATGGAGCGGCGGGGGCTTCAAGAGCCACACAATATGTGTGGAAGAGCCACAGTTTGGTGACCCCTGGACTATAGCGTCCCACTTGCCTCTTTTAGGGAACTTTAATGCTGAACTTTTTTTTTTTTTTTAAAGTTAAACATCTAAGGTCAGGGGCCCCAAACCTTTTCGATCCTGTGGGCACCGTTGGGATTTTGAGAGAAGGTTGTGAGCAGCTCCCCAAAATGGCCGCCCCAGGAAGCAGAGCCAAGTCCCAAAATGGCAGCCGCTGGGGGTGGCGCCAAATGCACTACTTCCAGCTTGGCTTCGTAAAAGGATCGCAGAAAGGGAATTTAAAAAAGGGACAAAGAACAGCTGGGTGGAGGAGAAAGCAACGAGAGAGTCCAACAAAGGAGAGCGTGAAGGGGAACCGGAATTGCTACGGAAACCCCGGGCGCTTGACCATTCTTTCTGATTCTCAAATGGCTGTAGCTGCCACTGATCCAGTTCTCCCAGATAAGAGTCTGCACACTTAATCACGACACCAAACTGGCTCTCACCAGAGCCAAGCTCTGTCTTACAGTTAGGATTGCCAATTCCCAGTTGGGGACAAGGGATCCCTCGGTTTGGAGCGGAGGTTCTCCCCTCTCTTCAGGGCAATCAGAAAGCGAGGCGTGGGGGAGGGAAATGTCTGCTGGGCACCCCATTATGCCCTATGGAGACTGATTCCCATAGGGTGTAATGGAGAATTGAGCTGTGGGTATCTGGCGCTCTAGGGGTTGTGTTTTGAGGTGGAGGCACCAAAATTTCAGCATAGCATCTGAGGCCTCTCCCCAGAATACCTTCCAAGTTTCAAAAAGATTGGACCAGGGGGTTCAATTGTATGAGACTCCCAAGAAGAAGAAGATGATATTGGATTTATATCCCGCCTTCCACTCCAAATCTCAGAGTCTCAGAGCGGCTCACAGTCTCCTTTATCTTCCTCCCCCACAACAGTCACCCTGTGAGGTGGGTGGGACTGAGAAGGCTCTCACAGCAGCTGTCTTTTCAAGGACAACTCCTAGGAGAGCTATGGTTGGTCCAAGGCCATTCCAGAAGGTGCAAGTGGAGGAGTGGGGAATGAAACCCAGTTCTCCCAGATAAGAGTCTGCACACTTCACCACTGCACCAAACTGGTGTTCCTATCTTTCACTATTTCCAAATGGATGGAGGGCATTGAAAAGGTGTGCGGTCCTTTGAAATGTGATGGCCAGAACTCCCTTTGGAGTTCAATCGTGCTTGTCACACCCCTGCTCCTGGCTCCGCCCCCAATGTCTCCTGGCTCCACCCCAAAGTCCCCAGATATTTCTTGAGCTGGACCCGGCAACCTAACTTACAGTGGCCCCTGCCCTCTATCTGAGAAGCTTGGTGGGTGTCTGGGGGAGTAATGATGGGCACCGTGGTGCCCATGAGTATCATATAAGGAAATACATGCATATATGCAACACCTTTTATGGCACATAAAAGAATGAAACATAAGGAAATACATACAGGCTGTTTTCAGGTCTGGGAACCATGCAGAGGACTCCTGGCATCAGTTTCCTGAGCTGAGAATCAGGTTTTTTTTTTTTTTAAATGAAATAATTATATGACTTTAATTTCAGCACATCAGGTTTTTTGCATTTAGGTTTCTGCTGTACTATATTGGCTTTTGATCCTTCCCTCAGTGTATCCACGTTGGTCTAAAGCTGCAGAACAAAATTTGAGCCCAATGGCACCTATGAGACCAACGTTTTATTCAAGTTATAAGCTTTTGCAGGGCTTTTTTTTTGTAGAAGCCCAGCAGGAACTCATTTGCATATTAGGCCACACACCCTGACATCACCATTTTTTCACACAGGACTTTTGGGGAAGAAAAAGCCCAGCAGGAACTCATTTGCATATTGGGCCGCACACCCCTGACACCACCATTGTCTCACACAGGACTTTTGGGGTAAAAAAAAGGCCAGCAGCAACTCATTTGCATATTAGGCCACACACCCCGGCACCACCTTTTTCACACAGGACTTTTTGGTTAGAGAAAGCCCAGAAGCAACTCATTTGCATATTGGGCCACACCCCCCGACACCACCATTTTTCACACAGGACTTTTGGGGTAGGAAAAGCCCAGCAGGAACTCATTTGCATATTGGGTCACACACCCCTGATACCACCATTGTTTCGCATAGGGTTTTTTTGTGGGAAAAGCCCAGCAGGAATTTGCATATTATGCCACACCCCCTGACACCAAGCCAGCTAGAACTGCGTTCCTCTGTGTTCCTGCTCAAAAAAAGCCCTGGGCTTTTATATCTGGAGACGTGTGGATACACACGAAAAAGAGGTGCTGGAGCACATTAGCGCAACTCATTTGCATATGCCACGCACCTCTGACATCACCGGAAGGTGTACCAAATTCTATCAGCTCAGCATTGACCCTAAAATGCTTCTTGAATTCGAATGGTCATCATAAAACCTTCCTCCCATCATACTTTTTAAATTCCTTTCTGCTCTGTGACCACAGTGGCATGAGGGAGATTTCAATCTGTCTGCTGTATATGGTTTGGTTATTTCCCCATGTTTTTCCTGGGAAAAATATTAGAAAGTTTGTCAAGTCCTAGAGTTCAGCAAAATTCTCACAGGGGGTTTGAACAATGGAGCTCAGAAGCGAGGGGGGGTTTTTTGGGGGGGGGGATAAGAAAGAAAGAAAGAAAGAAAGAAAGAAAGAAAGAAAGAAAGAAAGAAAGAAAGAAAGAAAGAAAGAAAGAAAGAAAGAAAGAAAGCTCCTGTAAGCTCCTGACCAAAATGAGGCCTGTATATGAAGCTTATGGTCTTCAAGGTGCAGAGTGGTAAAGCTGCAGCCCTGCAGTCCTAAGCTCTGCTCATGACTTGAGTTCGAATCCTGGTGGAAGCTGGGTTCAAGCAGCCGGCTCGAGATTGACTCAGCCTTCCATCCTTCCGAGGTTGGTAAAATGAGTCCCCAGCTTGCTGGGGGGAAAGTGTAGATGACTGGGGAAGGCAGTAGCAAACCACCCCGTAAAAAGTCTGCCGTGAAAACGTTGTGAAAACAGCGTCACCCCAGAGTGGGAAACGACTGGTGCTTGCAGAGGGGACTACCTTTGCCTTTTTTTCAAGGTGCCACTGGACTCAGTCTTTCTTCTTTTCCTGAGAAAGTTGTCACCACTAGCAGTGTTCTCCATAAGATCATCCATATCCTTGCTTGGAAGCACATACAGTCACTTCCTGTTCCTTCTAGTTTTGTTTTCTTCTTTATCTTTGCGCTGTTGTCGTTGAAAGAGTCCTCTAAAAATCTAAAAATGTTTCTTTCGTGACGCGACAAAATAAGTCACAGGGAGGCCATTGCTTCGAGCACTCCTTGTGTATTCCAGCAGGTGGCAGTGAAACCCTGTATTTCAAAACACATAGACAGCGCTTTATTTACAGGTTGCAACTTTACTTACACCTTTCGCAGTGAGAAGGCAGATTGCAGAATATTTTTAAAATCACCGATGTAGTAGAATTAGACCGGGGTGGCCAAACTTGCTTAACGTAAGAGGAAGGAAGGAAGGAAGGAAGGAAGGAAGGAAGGAAGGAAGGAAGGAAGGAAGGAAGGAAGGAAGGAAGGAAGGAAGGAAGGAAGGAAGGAAGGAAAACAGATGGGGGGACAGAGAGGTGGAAAGAAAGCAACTTTAAATGCGTTCTCCAAGCAGCTGCTTTAAAGAGAGAAATGCTTTCTCCAAGCTGGCCAATAGGACAATGGAAGGTTCAAGAGCCACACAATATGTGCGAAAGAGCCACAGTTTGTCCACCCTAGGACTAGGATTTCAAAAGTAGAAAACAATGTAAACAAAAAACACAGTACGACATCTCATGCTAGATTGCAACCAGCACAGTGTAATTAGCGCTTAGAATGTCAGGCTAGGACCTAGGCGACCCTGGTTCGAATCCCCACTCTACTATGGAAGCTCGCAGGGGTGATTGTGGGCCAGTCACGCACTCTCAGCTAAGGTTGCCAGGTCCAACTGAGGAAATATCTGAGGACTTTGGAGGTGGAGCCAGAAGACTTTGGGGGTGGAGCCAGGAGCCAGGTGGTGACAAGCACGATTGAACTCCCAAGGGAGTTCTGGTCATCACGTTGAAAGGGACCGTACTCCTTTTAAATGCCTTCCCTCCACTGGAAATAATGGGGGAACCTTCTTTGGGGGCTCACAGAGTTCGACCTCCTGGTCCAATCTTTTTGAAACTTTTTCTTTTTAGGAGAGGCACCGGATGCTATGCTGAAAATTTGGTGCCTCTCCCTCAAAAAACAACCCCTCCCCCAGAGACCCAGTTACCCATAGATTTATTCTCCATTATACCCTGTGGGGAGCATTCTCCTTAGGGGATAATGGAGTGCCAGCAGACATTCAATGCCCCCCCTGCTTTCTGCTAAGCCTGAAGCAGGGGGAGGGGCTTCAAACTGGGTGATCCCCTGCTTACTACTGGGGATTATAGTGACGATGGGAGAGCCGCAGAAGGAGAACATAACACAAAGCAAAGACCGTGGAATTATTAACTACATCAAAATGTATGAAGAAATGAGTTCCTGATGGAGCCAGGAGTGGTGGAAACAGTGGTGATGTCAGGGGGTGTGGCCTAATATGTAAATGAGTCCTTGCTGGGCTTTTTCTACACAAAAAGTCGTGTGAAACAATGGTGATGTCAGGGAGTGTGGCCTAACAAGCAATGAGTCCCTCATCTATAAATATTCTATAAATATTCACCTGCGTAACTTGGTTGTAAACGAATACCAGTTTGGGCACATATTGGCCCAAATTTTAGAGACTTCTGATCAGTGGTGGAATTCTAGCAGGAGCTCCTTTGCATATTAGGCCACACACCCCTGATGTAGCCAATCCTCCAAGAGTTTACAAGGCTCTTTTTGGTAAACTCTTGGAGGATTGGCTACATCATGGGGTGTGTGGCCTAATATGCAAAGGAACTCCTGCTAGAATTCCGCCCCTGCTTCTGAGGATTTTAAGGTGCTTTTTTTTGCTTGATAATTCTGATTTGGAAATAACTGAATTGGTTGCAAAGTTTCTTTATAGAGCTATGGATACTCGTCCTGATAAGTAGTACTATGTATCAGGTTTTAATGTGTTGCTGCTTTGTTTTTATTTTGTAATCCTAATTTTATTCTGTATGGATCTTCTAGTCTCCTAACCTGTAGCCTGGCCAACCTTATATTTTATATTTTTAAATATGCCAATAAAGGCTTGTCTTGTGTGTGTGATTGTAAATAGATACCAGTTTGGGCACATGTTTCTCTTTGTTCTTTGGCACTTCTTTAACAGGAGAACATAGAAGTCAGATAGCATCAATGCAAACTAGGGCAGACGCTATTTATCCTATGCTCCTGTTTAGCATCCTCGAGTATATAAATGCTGCATGAGCTATCTGCTAAAGAGCTTGAATTAGATTTTCACACTTTGACAGGGCTTTTTTCGAGCAAGAACGCACAAGACCGCAGTTCTGGCTGGCTTGGCGTCAAGGGGTGTGGCTTAATATGCAAATGAGTTCCTGCTGGGCTTTTCCTACCAAAAAAAGCCCTGCGCAAAACAGCGGTGAAGTCAGGGGGTGTGGCCTAATATGCAAAAGAGCTACTAATGGACTTTTTCTACTGAAAAAAAGCCCTGCACTTTGAAATCATTGCAGTCAGTTTTTGGCCACACACCTCTAACGTAGCCAATTTTCCAAGAGCTTCCAGTAGGACCTGTAATAAGAACTGGGTAAGATTTTGGAGGACTGGCTACATCAGGGAAGTTCTTGCTGCAAAAAAAGCCCTGGGGTCAACAGAGAATGGGCCCACGAAGGTAAGGAGAACTGTGGAATGACACTCTCACTCCGTGTAGAAAAAATGAAGTTGCATTCAGTATATATTCAGTCTATTTCAAAATATATCCTCTTATGAGCATCTCAGTGGGACAGACAAAAAACCGCCTTGTGCAGAACACTCCTAATGTCCCAAAAAATAAATCAAAATTGATAAAAGTCCAACGAATCACAAAAGAACCGGTCCATTTCGTTTCGGGAAGAACCTTTCTTCGGGGGACCGCCTTTTACATCTGTGGGTTCAGTAGTATTGAACTGCTGTATTTCATATCTTGGCCTGCCAAATTAATATTTTGTATAGAATCTCTTATTGAAACGCCACTGCCAGTCTCTGTCCTGCAGTACTATGATTGCTACGCAAACATCACTGGACGTGGCCAGGTCTTTGGCGTCGCACACCCAGGGTCGGTGTGAGAGAGTCGGCGAGGTAGGCGAGGTGTCCCTGCTCACACCGACCCTGCAAAGCTGAAGAGTGCTGAGCAAATGGTGGCCCAAACCGCACTCTTGCCCGCTTCAGAAGTAGCCAGGAAGAGAACGCCTCCTTCTTTCTTCGCAAGAAAGAAGACAGCGGCCCCGTCCTGGCTACCTCTGAAGCAGGAGAGAGCCAGGCTGAGTGTTCGCCTGAAGTGTGTGTGGCTCGATGACATAGGGTTGCCAATCCCCAGGTGGGGGCAGGGGATCCCCCGGTTTGGAGACCCTCCCCCCGCTTCAGGGTCGTCAGAAAGCGGGGGGAGGGGAGGGAAATGTCTGCTGGGAACTCTATTACTCCCTATAGATATTTATTCCAATAGAAAATAATGGAGAATTGATCCGCAGGTATCTGGGGCTCTGCGGGGGGGGGGCTGTTATTTGAGGTAGAGGCACCAAATTTTCAGTACAGCATCTAGTGCCTCTCCCCAAAATATCCCCCAAGTTTCAAAATGATTGGACCAGGGGGTCCAATTCTATGAGCCCCCAAAAAGGTGCCCCTATGCTTCATTATTCCTATGGAAGGAAGGCATTGAAAAAGTGTGCCGTCCCTTTAAATGTGATTGCCAGAACTTTGGAGTTCAATTCTGCTTGTCACAGCCTTGATCTAGGATCCACCCCAATGTCTCCTGGCTCCACCCCCAAAGTCCCCAGATATTTCTTAAATTGGACTTGGCAACCCTACGATGATGTCACTTCTGATGACATTATCAGGCCACGCGCGCTTTGTACGTGAGAGAAGGTTCCGGGGGGGGGGCAGGAGCATGGGGTTCAGCCTGGGGCTCCAAAACCCCCAATGCTGAGTCTGCACACACCTTTGAGCAAGTTTTCAGGCATTCCTGTTGGGTCCTTGTGTTGACTTCCTCGCCGTAAGACTAGAGATGTGAAGGCCCGGAAAAAACCCAGAAAAATTAAGGGAAAAAACCGTTCCCCCCTGGTTTTTTTTCCTGAAGCCTTTTTTTCCCACCAAAAAATTGGAAAAATTGAAAAAAAAGAAATTGATTATGGAATGTTTTATTTTAACATGATAAAGGGGGTTTTTAGATTTTTCTTCAATACTTTGGAGAAGGAATATGAATAATTCTTACTTCTGGGTTATGAGCAAATGTTTTGTGGAGGTTTTTTTTGTCTGTTTCACATAAACTAGTAAACAGTTCAGGAGACTGTTGCTCCATTTGTTATCATTACCAATAAATATTATTTAAAAAGCAAATTCTGTTTGTAATAATTGTTTGGCTACACTATATTTTTTAATATGCTACTTGTGATCATTTCACGCCAAGTACAATTGTCCATAGTCATGTTTTATGTTCCTAAAGTAACAGAATGACTTTCAATCTGGAAAAGAAAAAAGAAGTGCTAATGTAGCATTTTTTTTTTCAATTTTTCCGAAAATTTCTGTTTTTTTTTTTTTTCTGAGGGGGAAAAAATGGAAAAAAACTGGGGGGTTTTCCCGAGCTTCAAAATTTCCAGAAATTTTACATCTCTACGTAAGACCAGGACTAGAAAATAACACCCGTCTGATGTTGTCCCTTTTACATAATCTTCTAGCTTTAGAGTTCGCGGTGGGAAGGAAAGGGAAAGCTGATAAACGTCAACTCGGAGACGGTTTGTAGCGACACGGAGTTCTTTATTGGAGAAATTATGACTTTCAGAGTTCTGGATGCCGGCCTACATACTGGTCTTGATACGATCAGTATTAACAGGTATTTCAAGCAGCGGGCATGTTCTGACATATTGCTTTCTCTGAAGAAGTGGGCGTGCACATGAAAGCTTCTACCCTGAGTTCAACTTTTGTTGAGGTACCTTTAAGGTACCACTGGAGTCAAACTAGGGTTGCCAAGTCCAATTCAAGAAATATCTGGGGACTTTGGGGGTGGAGGCAGGAGCAAGGGTGTGACAAGCATCATTGAACTCCAAAAGGAGTTCTGGCCATCACATTTCAAGGGACCGCATATCTTTTAAATCCCTTGCTACCATAGGAAATAATGAAGGATAGGGGCACCTTCTTTGGGGGCTCATAGAATTGGACCCCCTAGTCCAATCTTTTTGAAACTTAGGGAGTATTTTGGGGAGAGCAACTGGATACTATACTGAAAATTTGGTGCCTCTACCTCAAAAAACAGGGCCCCCAGAGCCCCAGATACCCGTGGATAAATTCTCCATTATTTTCTATGGGAATAGGTCTCCACAGGGAATCATGAGTACCCAGCAGACATTTCCCTCCCCTCCCCCCGCTTTCTGATGACCCTGAAGCGGGGGGAGGGCCTCCAAACCGGGGGATCTCCAGCCCCCACCTGGGGATTGGCAACCCTAAGTCAAACTTTGTTCTGCTGCTTTAGACCAACACAGTGACCCACCTGGATCTATTTTCTCTGTTGCGCCTCTCCACCTTCTGGAATGGCGTGTCCCAGGTGGTCAGGAAGGTTCCCGCTCTCTTGACTTTCCGCAAAGTCCAGGGCTTTTTTTGTAGCAGGAACTCCTTTGCATATCAGGCCACACCCCTTTTATGTAGCCAATCCTCCTTGAGCTTACAGGGCTCTTCGTACAGGGCCTATTGTAAGCTCTTGGAGGATTGGCTACATCAGGGGTGTGTGGCCTTATAGGCAAATAGGCTTCCCAAATCTCCCGCTCTGGCGGGAGACTTCTGGTTTCACAGCCTCACCTCCCGCTTTTCAAAACTCCGGAAGCGGGGGTGGGGGGGTGGAGGGGGGGGAGAACATACCTTTAGGCTTCATGTAGAGCTCCTGAGCCGTTTGCAAAATGTCTGCCCCTTTAAGGCTGGGCAGGAAGCCGGAAGCAGGAAGGGCTTTTGAGAACGGCCCCTCCCTTTCTTTGCTTTCGTTTTCACAGGAAGTAGAGTTGTCCGGAGGAAGATCTGGTAAGTGTGTGTGTGTGAGAGAGGGAGGGGGCAGGGGATTCCCTAGTTTGGAGGCCCTCCCCCCCTTTAGAAAGCGTGGGGGGGAGGGAAATGTCTACGAGGCACTCTATTATTCCCTGTGGAGAACGATTCCCATAGGGAATAATAGGAAATTGATCTGTGGGCATTGGGGGCTCTGGGGGGCTATTTTTTGAGGTTGAGGCACCAAATTTTTAGTATAGCATCTAGTGCCTCTCCCCAAAATACCCCCCAAGTTTCAAAACGATTGGACCAGAGGGTCCAATTCTGTGAGCCCCAAAATATGGTGCCCCTATCCTTAATTATTTCCTATGGAAGAAAGGCATTTTAAAAGGTGTGCTGTCTCTTTAAATGTGATGGCAAGAACTCCCTTGGAGTTCAATTATGCTTGTCACATCCTTGTTCTTGGCTCCACCCCCAATGTCTCCTGGCTCCACCCCCAAAGTCTCCTGGCTCCACCCCCAAAGTCCCCAGATTTTTCTTTAATTGGACTTGGCAACCCTATAGGCAAAAGAGGTAAAACAGAAAAATTCAAGACAGCTTTTCTGCACAAGTTAACAGGGTTGACTCGATACAAAATGGCTGACAATCGGGTGGAATTCTAGCAGGAGCGCCTTTGCATATCAGGCCACACCCCCTGATGTAGCCAATCCTCCAAGAGTTTACAAAGCTCTTTTTTGTAAGCTCTTGGAAGATTGGCTACATCGGGGGTGGGGGGTGGGGCCTAATATGCAAAGGAGCTCCTGCTAGAATTTTTCACCCCTGGTGATGAAGGAAGCTGTTGAGGTGGGAGGTGCAGCAGTGAGCCGTAGAGAGGTGTAGTGGTGAAGAGCAGCGGAGTCTAATCTGGAGAGCTGGGTTTGATTCCCCACTTCTCCACATGCAGCCTGCTGGGTGACCCCGGCCCAGTCACTGTTCCCTCAGTGGCATTTAAACCAAGAGTGAATCCTTTAAAGTTTGATGGCCAGAACTCCCCTTCAGAGTTTGGAAACCAGCAGATTTGCAAGCAGGGTGGGTTGAAAGCCGTTCTCAGCGAACCACTGGAATTTGCTTCCGGGTTAGATACATTTAGGACGATGGCTTTAAACCAATTTTCTAGGAAGAACTTTTTGTGGAAATCAGTGAGATCTCAGGGGGCAGGAAAGTTCCATTCCAGTGGAGGAAATTTTACTCTGGATCCAGCCTTACATGGCTTCTTACAGATTCAAGTATCCAGCGTACTCTAGAACAGGGGTATATAAACCTTACAAAGGACACAGATAAACACAAAGACTATTTTAAACATTTAAACTAAAATACGCTTAAAGGTTTAGCACGCTTGCAATGTATTATTTGCAAACCTTCTTTTGATTCATTGATGTTCATTACAGAAATCTCACGCTCAATGCTTCGAGCCTAAGACCGAAGGGAAAACATGGAATGGCTGAGCATTGCGAACTTTTGTACATAAGTTGCTTCATGCGCTGATCAGCCAGTGGAGAAAATAGAGGCTTTGCTCTGTAGCTCCTGTGCGATTGAGCAAGCCTGGCAAAGCAAGCTGTGATGCAGAAGGAAGCAAGAGAGAGGGAGAAGGAAGCAGACGACAGTGAGTTGCTCGTGGGCCTGATAGGAGCCCTCTGGGGGCCTGATCCAGCTCTCAGTCCTCATGCTTGACACACCTGCTCTAGAGCATTCCCCCTTATATCTGTTTCTAATCACCTAAACAGGATTTTTGGGCCATCTTCTTTGTCAACTTACTTTTGTGTTTTTTTTGGGGGGGGGGGGGGGCAAAAACACCAACCAGGAAACTTGGTTATTTTGTTTTATTTAAATAAACATAAACCCTTTCAATGTTGCAAATGCCAAAAAACCCAACACTCCCCCCCCCCCCCAAATAGTTAACACAGAGAGAGAGGGGGAAAAAAAAATTCATCGAGGGTAAATTGCATATTCCAATACCAGGTAAATTTCATGTGACCAGTTCATTTCTTACAGTTAGACGAGACAGAGAAAGAGGGAGGAAGGGAAAAAAGAAAAGAAAAGGAAGGAAGAAAAAAATCTTTACTTGGATTACCTGACATGTGGTTAAGCACTTTTTGGGTAGAAAAAGAAAAACAGCACGTCAATGTCACTTGCATCGGTTCTGCTCAAAAACATTTCTTTTCCCTATCAACTTAATCTTGTTTCAGACTCTTGAAAAAAGTCAGCCTACCAGTTCCCCCTTCTCCTACCCTCTCCCGGATCCAGAGCTAATCTACACATCCACTACCACGCTAGTCTATCCAACTCGTCTAGGATAATTTTTTTTTTTCATAGTAAAGATAAATAGGGAAAAAAGGGTGTTTTACTATACATAACGCTCTATTTTACACAGAGGCTGCATCCAAAACTGTAAAATCAATGTCCTTTTGAACTGATCACTTTTACCCTTCATTATACACTTTTAGAAAAAAAAGGAGACGACTTTTTAGATATCGAAGGCATGTTCTTCAAAACATTACACTGAAGGCAAAGGATTTTAAATCTTTCCCGTCACACAAAAAAAGGGACGGGCAAGGACAGCTTCCGGACACTCCCCAACTCGCCTCCATGGCTTTCTTCTTCACAGAGAAACGTCTTCCATTATCTACAAAGGAGTTTAAGCGCTGAAATTACAAAAGAAGGGGAGGAAAGGAAAGGAACAAAAAGGTATTCTTCATCTCAAAGTGAACTGCCAAAGCCCAGAGAATGAAATATAGTTGATTTAAGATGACAGTCTGTTTGAATTCAGAATCCTTTAGCTTATGTTTATGAGTTTAGAGGGTGTCCCAGGGCAAATCACGTGTGTTAGTCAAGAGGTCCTTGGAAGATAAGTCTGATGTAGCCTTGTTCGCCAGAAAGCTGATGCGCGCAGAATGGGCAGGCTGCGTGAAAAGTGTGGGTCCCGTGCGGAAGAGGGATTTGGGACCAATAGGCCGTTGTCTTTTCCGAGCAGACGTGTCCACAGGGGCTGAACGCATGAGTGGGAGGCCCCGCATCCACATAAAACCCAGCTTCACACCCAAGCCAGAGAGGCACATAAGGGCCGACCGATCGGCACATGGGACATTCTCGATCTTTCCCGTCTCTCTCTTCTTTGTTCCCCCAGTTATGGTAGCCGTGGACGTGGCCACAGTTCAGGTAAACCCAGGGCTGCTTTTCATCGACGACATCTTTCCTCTTCATGCTGGGAAAAGCTAGCGTGTTAAACCCCACCGGGCACTGAGGCCTGGCTGCGTTGATTTCCTGTCGCAGAGCTTCCAGGTGTTTCACCGTCGGAGTGCGGGAAAGACCTTCCGCCGTGCGCCACAGCAAGGTGGCGCCACACAGGTCGATCAGTGAGCCATCTTGGAGTTGGTTGGTTTCGTTTTCAACCTGGCAGGAGAACACACACATAGGTTTCACAGAGTTAAGTATGAACGGCTTTCGATAACCAGAATCAGAAAACAATCCCTTAAGTGTTTTCATTCTTCCTGTGACATGCTTAGGGTTGTCAGGTCCAACCTTCATGCTGGTGGGGGGATTTGGGGGGGGGGGGTATGGATGTCACATGATGTCCCTGACATGATGAGGTCATGTGGAAGTGATGGGAACTCATGTGGTGATGAGGTGATGTGGTGATGACGTGATGAGGTCATGTGGATATTGCAAATTCGCCCTCAAACCATAGAGTTTTGCCCCCAAAAGCAGAGCGTCACTGCACGACATCCCCATCGTGATGATGTCACTTCTGGTGTGATGTCATTGCATTAGGGACAAGTTGCTGTTTGGGCAGAAGCCCCCAAAAGCGTGGGATCCCCCAACCTGGCCTGGGGAACGGGAAACCTACACGTTACTATTAGCTAAGGCACTGCTAAGGGGGTTTCTACAGCCAGAAGTATTCACTACTGTGGGCCTCTGACTTCTCCCTGTTGTCTCCTAGGAGCATTTTAGAGGGCATATGGGAGTGGATAAACCATGAAAAATTTCCACTGGTTCCAGGCCAGTATATGGAAATCTCAGTTCTTTTTCTTCTTTTTTTTCAACACCGCTTCACGAGTGTTAGTTAGCTAGCCTCCCTGTCACGTCTCTGTCAGCGTGTCAATACAAGAAAAACAAGCTAGACTTGTGCATTATGTAGATCTCTCATAATGAGTTTTAACCTGCGTTCGGTCTAGCTGCGCACCCTAATTTTTATTTATATTTTAATTCAATCCAAACATTTCACAGAGATTGTATGTGTGTGCGTGTATAAATATAAATATATATACATGCACCCACACTTTCCTCTCACTACACTAAAAAGCATCGCCCGATCTGCTTAAACCTTTCATTTCCTGTTTGGAGAAACAGATAAAATACTCTAGGGATCTTTACCAAATATATGAAAAGACTAAGAGCATAAACGAATGAAGCAGGTATTCAATGTTAAGAAACTGTGGAATTATGAGGTAGACGTGAGGTGGTTTTGCTTCTGACAGGCCTCTCGGTAGCCCGTCAAGCAGGGAACCAGTGCCTAATTGCTGTTGCCAAGGGAGCGTTTTTTGGTCTCTGAGATCT
The DNA here is from genome assembly GCF_032191835.1 of Heteronotia binoei. Lineage (NCBI taxonomy): Eukaryota > Metazoa > Chordata > Lepidosauria > Squamata > Gekkonidae > Heteronotia > Heteronotia binoei. The sequence goes on from NC_083223.1 coordinate 8,378,985, forward strand.
TCAATTGAGGATTTTAAAAGTATCATTTCTTATTGGTCAAGGTTACGATTGGTTAGTTAGTGGACAATATAATCGTTTTCATTGAGCCAGTTTGGTGTAGTGGTTAAGTGTGCGGACTCTTATCTGGGAGATCCGGGTTTGATTCCCTACTCCTCCACTTGCACCTGCTGGAATGGCCTTGGGTCAGCCAGAGCTCTCTTATCTGGGAGAACCGGGTTTGATTCCCCACTCCTCCACTTGCACCTGCTGGAATGGCCTTGGGTCAGCCAGAGCTCTCTTATCTGGGAGAACCGGGTTTGATTCCCCACTCCTCCACTTGCACCTGCTGGAATGGCCATGGTTCAGACAGAGCTCCCCATCTCTGGGAGAACTGGGTTTGATTCCCCACTCCTCCACTTGCACCTGCTAGCATGGCCCTGGGTCAGTCATAGCTCTGGCAGAGGTTGTCCTTGAAAGGGCAGCTGCTGTGAGAGCCCTCTCCAGCCCCACCCACCTCCCAGGGTGTCTGTTGTGGGGGAGGAAGGGAAAGGAGATTGTGAGCCGCTCTGAGACTCTTCGGAGTGGAGGGCGGGGTATAAATCCAATATCATCTTCTTCTTCTTCATTGGACTTTCACTTAGAAACTATGAGATGGAAGCCTGGCATAGATGGTTGATACGTCTAACATAGGGTCTCTTGGCATTACAATCGAACTCCAGATGACTGAGGTCAGTTCCCCTGGAGAAAATGGCTGCTTTGGGGGGGGGGGCGGGGTGGACTCTATGGCTGAGATCCCGCCCCTCCCCAAACCCCGCCTTCCCTCAGCTCCGCCCCCACAATCTCCAGGTATTTCCCTCGTCTAATGGGAGGGAATAAACAATCAGTCTTAGCCTGGTTGTTAGGGTTGCCAATCCCCAGGTGGGAGCAGGGGATCCCCTGGTTTGTAGGCCCTCCCCCCATTTCAGGGTCATCAGAAAGCAGGAGAGGGAGGAGGGAAATGTCCGCTGGGCACTCCATTATTCCCTATGGAGACTGATTCCCGTAGGGTATAATGAATTGATCTGTGGGTATCTGAGGCTCTGGGGGGGGGGTTGTTTGGGGTAGAAGCATCACATTTTCCACATAGCATCCCATGCCTCTTCTCAAAATACCTCCCAAGTTTCAAAAGGATTGAATCAGGGGGTTCAATTCTATGAGCCCCCAAAGAAGGTGCCCCTATCCTTCATTATTTCCAGTGGAGGGAAGGCATTTAAAAGGCGTGCGGTCCCTATAAGTTTGATAGCCAAAACTCGCTTTGGAGTTCAATTATGCTCGTCACAACAACCTTACTCCTGGCTCCACCCACAAAGTCTCCGGGCTCCACCCCCAAAATCCCCAGATATTTCTTGAATAGGACTTGGCAACCCTACTGGTTATAGTTGGTTGGCAGGGGTGGATTGGTCATGAAGATCATGGGGGAAAAGTGGACTGATGGCCCGGGGGGGGGGACCACCCCTGCCCCAAAGGGAGGGGCAGGTCTTGTCCTGGGCTGGTGGAATTCATCCCATACCAGGCAAGCAAAGAGGTACACAGCGAAGCCACATGTGGTTTGGAAATGGCTCTTTCTAGGTCCTTTAGAGCAGGGGGGGTCAAACATGCAGCCGGGGGGCGGAATCAGGCCCTCGGAGGGCTCCTATCAGGCCCCTGAGCAATTGGCTGTCATCTGCTACTTTCTCTCTATCTCTCGCTTCCTTCTGCATAACAGCTTGCTTTGCGAGGCTTGCCCGATCGCACAGGAACTACAGAGCAAAATGTCTATTTTCTCCATTGGCTGAGGATCCTCCCTTGGGGAGGAAGGGGGGAAGGCAAGGCTTATTTTTTCCAGGTTCTCTCAATCACACAGCAAAGCTACTGATCCAAACCTCTCTTCCTTCCCCCTCCTGGTTCTCTGGAGGGAAGGAAGGGAGGAAGCAAACAGCCAGAGCTTCCTTTGTCCAGTTCCCTGGATCCCATGGGAGAGATACAAAGAAAGCACCTTTAATACCAACAAGTGCTAACGTTTTAAGCATATTTAAAGTTCTTAAAAAATCTTTAATTGTGTTTATGTCCTTTATAAAGTTTATATCTCTGCTACCAAATCTTAAATAGGAATAAACATGGCCTGGCCCAACAAGCTCTCATTTATATCAGATCCGGCCCTCATAACAAATGAGTTCGACACCCCTGCTTTAGCAGTAGGGTTGCTGGGCAGTGCCAGGAAACCCGCGGGAGGGTTGTGCAAACCTGCTATTCCTTACCATTTTGCCCCTCTGCTGAGCCGATCTTGTTTCGCGGAGGCTGAAGACATTCCCGCAGACAGATATCTCCCTCCACACCCCTGGCTTGGAGTCTTCAGTGAACCCGTTCCGCGGGTGCATGACGAGGACTCCGTTGGTGGTCAGCCCGTCCATTTGCCCGTCGGAGGTCTTCCACTTAGCTGCTTTCTCCTGCAAGGAGAGCGTCAACATTGAGGGACTTTTATTCATTCCTTCATCAGAATTCTCACACGTGAAGCTGCCTTATGCTGAATCGGACGGGTGCCACCAAAAATATGGGAGAAAACACAACCCCATGCAAGAAGGCTTAACAAAAGGGGTTGGAAGAGGGGGGGGGCAAACTTGCTTAACATAAGAGCCATATAGAATATGCATCAGATGTTTGAGAGCTGCAAGAGAGGGAGGGAGGGAAGAAGGGAAGGAGGAAGGAAGGAAGGGAGCGAGAGAGGAAGGGAGGGAGGAAGGAAGGGAGGAAGGAAGGGAGGGAGGGAGGGAGGAAGAAAGAAAGAAAGGGAGGAAGGGAAGAAGAGAGGGAGGAAAGAAGGGAGGGAGGGAGGAAGGAAGGAAGGGAGCGAGGGAGGAAGGAAAATAGGGGGAGGTGGAGGAAGGAAAGCAACCTTAAATGTGTTTATTTGCCAGGAGCCTTTTTAGTTGGAGATGCTGGGGACTGAACCTGGGACCTTCCGCTTACCCAGCAGATGCTCTACCACTGAGCCTCTTGGAATCCAATCTCAATTGCAGATCTTTCGGGAAGCAAACGACAGACGCGCCCAGCTCCTTACCCCTAGAAAAATGTTCTTGGAGGAGTCAAATCCAGCAGCGTAGATCCTCGCCGTGAAAGGCGGGTTGCGTTCACAGATGATCCTGCAGGCGAACCTCGAGATGGTGCTTTGCACGGACTGAGTCTCCGAATTGCTTTGGCTTCCGGGAACAGTATCGGTCACGACGAAATCGATTGGGCTTTCTGTGGATCGGCCAATCTGGTAAAAATGAAAACAAACGGATTCATGAGACAAATAAGCGAGAAACAGGAGCTTCTGGACGACTGCGAAACAAGGACTAGTCAAATATACCAATCTTTATCATTCATCCAGCTACACCCGAGTCTTCAACTACTATTTTCATCTGACCATAGTACTATTTTATTTCCAATTGTGTGGTTGCAGCGAGTCGCTTTCTTATACTTCTGGCCAATGCTGCCTCTAAGTTGTGAAGTCTTGTGAGCAAAAATTCTACTTAATGAGCTATTGCACTCTACTGCATAAGTTAGTTTGAGCTATTGCACTCTACTGCATAAGTTAGTTTGAGCTATTGCACTCCACTGCATAAATTAGTTTGAGCTATTGCACTCCACTGCATAAGTTAGTTTGAGCTATTGCACTCCACTGCATAAATTAGTTTGAGCTACCGCAGTCCACTACATAAGTTAGTTTGAGCTATTGCACTCTACTGCATAAGTTAGTTTGAGCTATTGCACTCCACTGCATAAATTAGTTTGAGCTATTGCACTCCACTGCATAAGTTAGTTTGAGCTATTGCACTCCACTGCATAAATTAGTTTGAGCTATTTCAGTCCACTGCATAAGTTAGTTTGAGCTATTGCACTCCACTGCATAAATTAGTTTGAGCTATTGCAGTCCACTGCATAAGTTAGTTTGAGCTATTGCACTCTACTGCATAAATTAGTTTGCTCTGGGGCCATTTTTCCTGAGCTAGGACAAAAATGTGTGAGCCGGAGGCTAAAAAACAGTGAGCTAACTCACACTAACTCAGCTTAGAGGGAACCCTGCTCCTGGTTAGTTTACCAAATTTTAGGTGCTTTTACACCTACTGAAGAATGCAGTTTCAATCCGCTTCAGCGACCATTTGCGAGTGGATGCTGCCACGTCACACGGCAAAACCTAGTTGCAAAGTGCATTGGAAGTGGATTGGAAGTGCGCTAGTCTATGTGAAAGAGCCTTGTCTTTCACAGTTAGGAGAGCCCCAATGACATAATGGCTAAAGTACCAGACCAGGATCCACGAGACCCGAAGTTCAAATCCCCATTCTGCCATGGAAGCTCGCTAGCTGAGCTTCGGCCAATCGTACACTCTCAGCTTCCCCTACCTCAAAGGGTGTTGTGAGGATAAGGATGGAAGAGATGAAAACAATGTACGTTAGTTTTAGCCCTCACAAGGGATAAGGGTGGAGAGGAACGAAATCAATCGATCGATAAAGCCAGTCGCACCCAAAATCTAAAACGGAAAGGAACTATTGTTAACCACGTCTTGGTGATTTGTAGATCAGAGCTACTGTAATGCACTGTATGTGGGGTTGCCCCTTGGAGGCTGTCTGAAAACTGCAATTACTTCAAAACGTTGCGACCCACCCTTTCATCTGGAGTAAACAACGCTGAAACTTGAACAACTTCTCTGGCTACCTGCATGTTTCTAGCACAATTCAAGTGCTGATTTTGTCCTTGAAAGCTTTAAAACCAGACGTGCCCAAACTGCGGCTCGGGAGCCACATGTGGCTCTTTCACACAAATTGTGTGGCTCTCAAAGCCCCCACTAGGGCTGCCAACCCTCCCGCCCTGGCGGGGGACCCCAGGTTTTCCAGCCTTTTCCCCCGCTCCCTAAAAAAACGGAAGTGGGAGAAGGGGAAGCTAGCCTGGCGTGGCGCCGTCGCGCCCTCTCGGTGCCGCTGCACTCCGCTGCACTCCGCTCGGGCGGCAGTCTCCCGCGGCGACGGCAGCAGCAGCAGGTGAGTGTCCCTGGCTGGCCTGGCATTGGCGCCGTCGCGCCCTCCTCGGTGCCGCTGCACTCCGCTCGGGCGGCAGTCCTCCCGCGGCGGCGGCAGCAGCAGCAGGTGAGTGTCCCTGGCTGGCCTGGCGTTGCGCCGTCGCGCCCTCCTCGCTGCCGCTGCACATCCGCTCGGGCGGCAGTCTCCCGCGGCGGCGGCAGCAGCAGCAGGTGAGTGTCCCCTGGCTGGCCTGGCATTGGCGCCGTCGCGCCCTCCTCGGGCTCGGGCGGCAGTCTCCCGCGGCGGCGGCAGCAGCAGCAGGTGAGTGTCCCTGGCTGGCCTGGCGTTGGCGCCGTCGCGCCCTCCTCGCTGCCGCTGCACTCTGCTGCACTCCGAACGGGTGGCAGTCTCCCGCGGCGGCAGCAGCAGCAGGTGAGTGTCCCTGGCTGGCCTGGCGTTGGCGCCGTCGCGCCCTCCTCGCTGCCGCTGCACTCTGCTGCACTCCGAACGGGTGGCAGTCTCCCGCGGCGGCAGCAGCAGCAGGTGAGTGTCCCTGGCTGGCCTGGCGTTGGCGCCGTCGCGCCCTTATCGGCGCCGCTCCACTCCACTCGGGCGGCAGTCTCCCGCGGCAGCAGCAGCAGGTGAGTGTCCCTGGCTGGCCTGGCGGTAGTCACGCTGGTGGGGCCTTTAGACCACTTTCCACTCCTTACAGACCCAAACCACGTTGGATCCCATCTTCAGTGTTAGCGTTTTCAATTAGCAGTTCACAACTGGCAAGGCATGAGTAGCTTCTTGCTCCTTGATTTTGGATGCATTCTTTGAAAACTACTTGACATGGATCAGACACTCTGCCCATGCAAACTCTGGAGACAGACTTTGCTTGCTGAGCAACTTTGGAATGGTAACATCTTGCAATTTGTATTTTTGTGTAGTTAGTCTCATACAAATAACTTTATTGATCTGATTTCCTGCTGCTTGTTCTCTTTTGAAATATTCTTGCACACTTTAAATAAATCTATTTTTAATTATATTTGTGAACTTTTGTGCTCAAGTGGCTTCAATCCTAATTTCAGTTCCTAGGCCAAGTGCTTGCCTACAGTTTAATTGTTTGTGGAAACTCATTTTTGCAAGTGTCCAACCTTGCAGGGCTGACTTTCTTGTTTAGTTCCAGGAAGGTTAGAAGTTTGCCTCTTGTCTTCTGACTGTTGGGATGGTAAAAGGGGTTGGTGGCACCTTACCAGACTGGTGAGTGAAGGTTCACATTGTCAGGATTTTGTAATTTTGTGTTCTGCAGCCCCATTAAGCAAACACCCTTGGACTAGGGATTTATTACAGGTCTGATCATGATGAGTCCTCTCTCAAAGGCCAAACAGCCCTGGAAAGAGTGCTGCCTTGTCCCAGTGCTTTTACTGAGAGAAACCAAGGCTTTACCTGGCAATAGTGTTGTGATTGCCTAGCAATGGCCACAAACCACCCAGAGTATTTTTCTTTAGCTTTCTGATTTTTCTGCATACCATTCTCAGGTTTGTAGAAAGATCTGTTTTGTCAATTAAAGGTGTGCCGTCCCTTTAAATGTGATGGCCAGAACTCCCTTTGGAGTTCAATTATGCTTGTCACAGCCTTGATCTTGGCTCCACCCCTAATGTCTCCTGACTCCACCCCCAAAGTCTCCTGGCTCCACCCCCAAAGTCCCCAGATATTTCTTAAATTGGACTTGGCAACCCTAGCCCCCACTGCCCCACCGGCTGGCTTGGAGAAAGCATTTAAGGTTAAAGTTGCTTTCTTTCCACCTCTCCCTCCCCCATATGCCTTCCTTCCTGCCTGCCTGCCTGCTCTCAAAACATCTGATGTTCATATCTTGTGGCTCTCAAACATATGACATTTATTCTATGTGGCTCTTATGTTAAGCAAGTTTGGCCACCCCTGCTTCAAACTATCTACATCCAGATCATCTCCAGAAGCTTCTACCGTTGAGCAAGAGCTTCTGCTTCTTAATATCTGCCAACAAAGATCGTCTCAGAATACTGCCTCAAGTGCATGCAAGAACAGCATCTGCCAGCAGGGCCTTTTCCGTGATAGCCCCAGTGCACAATTTACTTCATCTGGGGGCTTGTGCGACTTCCTCATTTGCCTCTTGGTGGAGGCAAGGGAAGCCTTCTTTGGGGCATTCGAGACTAAAATTTAATTTCATTTTGTTTTTTTAAAGAGCTAGGCTACTTTTATGCTGCTGCTGAATCATGCAATAGTTTATGGTGCTGTTGAAGAAGGCCTAAAGGGCTGTGCTGTTTCAATATTTAAACTTCTTTAGCGCCTATAAAAATGGTCCATAAAGCCTTCCCAGAAGACTGAGATAACAGAAGAAGGAAGTGCCAATACTGTTTTTAAAGGCAAGATGGGGAATGCCCATAGGGTTGCTTGCCACTTCCCCTTGCTATAGCAGCAGGGAATTGGGAGGCATTCCAGAGATGGGTAAAGACCAGGGCTCTTTTTGTAACTGGAACTCCTGTGCATATTAGGCCACACCCCCTGATGTAGCCAACCCTCCAAGAGCTTACAGTAGGCCCTGTAAGAAGAGCCCTGTAAGCGCCTGGAGGATTGGCTACATGAGTGGGGTGTGGCCTAATATGCAAAGGAGTTCCTGCTACAAAGAGAGCCCTGGGCAGGATGTCCTCCACACAACGATGTCACCCAAAAGCGACATCATCGTGTCGCCGATGTCACGTGAGATGCTCTGGTTTTGGGGCAAAAACTCTATGGGTTTTTTGGCTTCAAAACCAGTTTGGTGTAGTAGTTAAGTGCGCGGACTCTTATCTGGGAGAACCGGGTTTGATTCCCCACTCCTCCACTGGCACCTGCTGGAATGGCCATAGATCAGCCATAGCTCTCACAGGAGTTGTCCTTGAAAAGACAGTTTCTGGGAGAGCTCTCTCAGCCCCACCTACCTCACAGGGCGTCTGTTCTGGAAGGGGGGGGGGAAGGTAAAGGAGACTGTGAGCTGCTCTAAGACTCTGAGATTCCGAGTATAAGGTGGGATATAAATCCAATATCATCTTCTTCCTCAAAAACGAGAGTTTCGCAGTGCGACGTCCTCGGAGCAATGTCACCCGGAAGTGATGTCATCGCATCGGGACCATCATGCAGCAACGTCACTGTTTGGGGGTGGGCTTTCCTCAAAGCCAAAGCCCGGTGGGGGAACCCCCTTGGGACCTGGGGGCTTGCAACCCTACATAGGGGAGGGACGGTGGCTCAGTGGTAGAGCATCTGCTTGGGAAGCAGAAGGTCCCAGGTTCAATCCCCAGCATCTCCAAAAAAGGGTCCAGGCAAATAGGTGTTAAAAACCTCAGCTTGAGACCCTGGAGAGCCGCTGCCAGTCTGAGTAGACAATACTGACTTTGATGGACCCAAGAAGGTCTGATTCAGTATAAGGCAGCTTCATATGTCCATACTAATATCGGTGGCCCCACAGACTGTGGGCACAAGTAATTAACAATTATAAATGAAAAAGGGCAATGCAATTTGGCTTATGAGACTGAAATGCACTGGAACAACGTGTTAGGCTGGGTAGCTCTTTGGATCTTGATGAGGGAAATCTAGATTATAAGCTTGCTCAACTAGGAAGCTCTCTGGGATGACCCTAGGCCAGTCACACTCTCTTCTCTGATCCTACCTCCCAAGGCTGTTCAGCGGATAAAAGAGTAATCCTACGTATGCCGCCGCACATATCTTTAGAGGAGGGTTAGGCCATGAAGCTGGAGACCAGGGGTGTAATTCTAGCAGGAGCTCCTTTGCACATTAGGCCACGCCCACCTGATGTAGCCAATCCTCCGAGAGTTTACAAGGTTCTTTGTTGTAAGCTCTTGGGGGATTGGCTGCAACAGGGGGCGTGGCCTAATATGCAAGAATTCCACCCCTGCTGGAGACCAACAAGATTGTATTGTATTGCATATATAGGAGTTACCATCTGTTCACGCTTTAATGCTTATGTTGCTGTACGCTGTGAACTCCCCTCTGTCGAGGAGAGGGTGCGGGTTATATTGAATAACTAGAAGAAGAAGAAGAAGAAGATATTGGATTTATATCCCGCCCTCCACTCGAAGAGTCTCAGAGCGGCTTACAATCTCCTTTACCTTCCTCCCCCACAACAAACACCCTGTGAGGTGGGTGGGGCTGGAGAGGGCTCTCACAGCAGCTGCCCTTTCAAGGACAACCTCTGCCAGAGCTATGGCTGACCCAAGGCCATGCCAGCGGTGCAAGTGGAGGAGTGGGGAATCAAACCCAGTTCTCCCAGATAAGAGACCGCACACTTAACCACTACACCAAACTAAAATCAGGGCTGGCAGCTTGGAGAATACATTTAAAGTTAAAGTTGCTTTCTTTCCACCTCTCCATCCCCCCATCTATTTGCCTGCCTTCCTTGAAGCTCTCAGGCATCTCATGTTAACGCAGTTCCGGCTGGCCTGATATCAGGGGGTGTGGCCTAATATGCAAAGGAGTTCCTGCTGGGCCCTGGCTAATATAAATACATAAAAACAATAAATAAATAAAATAAATACATACAAGATCTCCAGTGTCAAAACTCCCTTTGTCTGAAGACTCTCAAAACTTCATACCCCACCCCCTTCCAAACCAAAATTGTCAGTCTCTAAGGTGCTGTTGGAACGGAACTGAGCAGTTCTACTGCAAGACTGTAACCGCTCCTCTGTAAAACTATCTCCGAGGAGTAGCCATGTCTAGGGTTGCCAAGTCCAATTCAAGAAATATCTGGGGACTCTGGGGGTGGAGCCAGGATACTTTAGGGGTGGAGCCAGGAGACATTAGGGGTGGAGCCAAGATCAAGGCTGTGACAAGCAGAATTGAACTCCAAAGGGAGTTCTGGCCATCACATTTAAAGGGACGGCACACCTTTTCAATTTTTTCCTTCCATAGGAAATCATGAAGGATAGGGGCGCCTTCTTTTGGGGCTCATAGAATTGGACCCCCCGGTCCAATCTTTTTGAAACTTGGAGGGTATTTTGGGGAGAGGCACTAGATGCTATACTGAAAATTTGGTGCCTCTATCCCAAAAAACAGCCCCCCGCCACAGCCCCAGATACCCGCAGATCAATTCTCCATGATTTTCTATGGGAATAAATCTCCATCGGGAATAACAGAGTTCCCAGCAGACATTTCCCTCCCCTCCCCCCGCTTTCTGACGACCCTGAAGCGGGGGGAGGGCCTCCAAACCGGGGGATCCCCTGCCCCCACCTGGGGATTGGCAACCCTAGCCATGTCACTCAACTGCAGCCGTAACGAAGAGTCTACTGGAACCCTTAAAGCATAATTTATGGACTGAACTTCCATGACTCCATATCCAGTGTTCCCTCTAAGCTGAATTAGCGTGAGCTAGCGCACAAATTTTTAGCCTCCAGCTCACACATTCTTGTCTTAGCTCAGGAAGGATGACCCCAGAGCAGACTAATTGATGCAGCGGCTCACAACATTAAGGCCAGTAGCTCACAAAGTAGAATTTTTGCTCACAAAACTCTAGAGCTTAGAGGGAACATTGCTATATCCCAGGCCTCATTTTGGGCAGGAGCTCATGGGAGCAGAGCTCCGGAACCTCTGAATTTTATTGTGCTCTTTCTTTCTTACCTCCCCCCAATACTTGCTTCTGGGCCCCATCGTTCAAACCCCCTGGGAGAATTTGGCTGCGCTCTTAAGTTTTGACAAACTTTCCTATATTTTCCCCCACCAAAAAAAAAAAAGGGAAAATAACCAACATCTAAAGCAGACAGATAGAAATCTTCCTCGTGCCGCTCTGGCCACATAGGAGAAAGCCATTGAAAAAAGTATGATGGGAGGAAGGTTTTATGATGACCATTCTAATCCAAGAAGCATTTTAAGGTAGACGCTGAGCCGATATAATTGAGTACACTTTCTGGTGATGTCAGGGGGTGTGTGGCATGTGCCAATGAGCTGTGCTAATGAGCTCTGGCACCTCTTTTTCTACGAAATGACCCTGTCAGAGGCCCAAATTCATCTGGGTACACACACACACACGCACACGCACACTAATACAGCCGAGAGAGGGTGTGGGAAAAAGAAAGTGTGAGGTCAGAAGGCCCATCATTCCACCATGTAGGTGTATTACGCGGCATTGTAGCGCTCAAGTGCAAGAGATCCCGTCAGAGCGGGCGTCGACCACTCCCAGCTGGTGATGAACGGTCAAAGTACACCAACGCGTAAAAGGAGACAATTAGTGTGCCGTAGCAAGCGGGGCACTCCCAACTCATATTGAGCCCAAGCTGGATAGTGTCAAATCTGATGTGGACGACGACTCAGCTACGCACTAGAGCAGGGGTGGCCAAACTTTGGCTCGGGAGCCACATCTGGCTCTTTTGCACTCACTGTGTGGCTCTCAGAGCCCCCACCGCCCCATCGGCAAAGCTCTAAGAAAGCATTTGTCTCCTTAAATCACTCCTGCAAGCCAAGCCAGCCGGCAGCTTGGAGAATACATTTATAGTTAAAGTTGCTTTCTTTCCACCTCTCCATCCCCCATCTATTTGCCTTCCTTCCTTGAAGCTCTCAGGCATCGGCCATTCATGTCTTGCAGCTTTCAGACAGCTGATGTTTATTCTATGTGGCTCTTAGGTTAAGCATGTTTGCCCCCCCCCCCCCGCACTAGAGGCTCGACAGTGATAACTAAGTATGTCAATCGAGGCATTTTTTGAGCAGGAACGCAATTCCGGCTGGCTTGGCATAAGGGGGTATGGTCTAGTTTGCAAATGAGTCTCTGCCGGGCCTTTTCCTACAAAAATGCCCTGTGTGAAACAATGGTGGCATCAGGGGGTGTGGCCTAACATGCAAATGAATTCCTGCTGGGCTTCCCCCTACAAAAATGCCCTGTGTGAAACAATGGTGCCATCAGGGGGTGCGGCCTAACATGCACATGAGTTCCTGCTGGGCATTTTCTACCAAAAAAAGCCCTGGAGAAGACTATAACTAAGACGTGAGATTCCTTCCTCGCTTACTGTGCCTGCTTCTGATGCCAACACCCAGGCCAAGCCACCCTGGCTCAGACCACACAGAAAGTATATAGATGGGGGAGTGGTTTGCTGAAGTCCAGGTGAGAAAATATCACAACAGCAGGAATTTGTGCCTATGCCCCTTACCTGAAACATATCCGTATTGCTGTCATGTGTGTATTCAACCACCACCGTTTGAACTCGAGACAAGGTGTAGGATATACTATGCTGGTCCTTGTTACTTATTGCCTGTTGAAAAGAAGAGAAGCATATTTGCAGTTTATCTGTGTTCCCTTATGGCATTCTAAGTATAACAGCCTTTGGCCCTACACAACAGATGCTATCTAGGTAAAGGTAGTCCCCTGTGCAAGCACTGGGTTGTTACCGACCCCTGGGGTGACGTCACCTCATGACGTTTTCTTGGCAGACTTTTTACAAGGTGGTTTGCCATTGCCTTCCCCTGGTCATCTATACTTTACCCCCAGCAAGCTGGATACTCATTTGACCGACCTCGGAAGGATGGAAGGCTGAGTCAACCCGGAGCCAGCTACCTGAACCCAGCTTTCACTGGGATCGAACTCAGGTCGCGAGCAGAGCTTGGACTGCAGTACTGCAGCTTACTACTCTGCACCGCGGGGCTCTTTTAGATGCTACCTACCTACCTAATATTTGAGTATTTTCTTCCCTACATTTATAATAATCACAAAGAATTTATTCATCAAAAAAGAAGCAAACGCTGCCAGTAAACCCACCTACAATGTTGCCAGTATTGCTGTTTTAAAGAGGTTTCATGTGGGGAGTAATGAAATGGGCAGCGCTTATTTCAAACACTCCTGAATAATGCCCCCCCCCCACCCTGCCAGCATTTCTAGAAGGACCATTGTGTCCCAAAGTCTGGCCCAGAACAAATCTTGGCAAGAGTTTCACTTCTCCTATCTCCATCTACTATGGTGGCTCCAGTGCAAATCTGTGAGGTGGAGGAGACTGGGAATATCTGACCGAGTCAAAGTTATCCAGCAAACTTCCACAGCATTGCAGGGGTTTGAATCTGGGCCCTTGCACACCCTGTTCTGACCCCTTAACCACTATACCATATGAACATATGAAGCTGCCTTCTACTGAATCAGATCCTGGGTCCATCCAAATCAGTATCGTCTACGGAGACTGGCAGCCCTCTCCAGGGTCTCAAGCTGAGGTTTTTCACGCCTACTTGCCTGGACTCCCTTGCCTGGAGATGCCGGAGATTGAACCTGGGACCTTCTGCTTACCAAGCGGATGCTCTGCCACTGAGCCATCGTCCCTCCCTAGGCTGGCCCTTGTTATCTTAGATGGCCACTAAATGGTGGACTAAAGAAACCTCTGGCCTGATCCACCAGGGCTCTTCCTCATTCCACAGAAGGGGAAAATGTCTCTATTAATACTCCAAATTGGTTGCCCTTTAACTATAGATAGGGGTTCCACCCCTACTGCATAGGGGCTTCTGCAGAGACCCCTAATCACTCCTGGGACATATCTACAAAGCATGTAGCTAGAAAGCTTGTATTATCAGTCTCTTGTTGAGCTTGCTGAAAGCCTGAACTTACCCATGCTAATTAGGTGCAGGTGTGTCACTTCACAACTACGAATTACCCAGAAATCACTTCTTTTGTTTTTTAAGCGCATGACTGATCTACCCAACAGAACAGACTGAACTGGTCATACTTGGTGCTCTGCAAGAGAACGCATGTTGCTACGAGACGACGGGCGCATTAGTCATGCCTACTGCTGGCCATATGTCGGCCCAGACACATTGAGTGATTAAGTTGCTCGGGATGATTAAACACCGGGCAGAACCGATGAGGCACAGAATGTGATGGCTGACACAGGCCTTTTCTCCCCCGTTCCTCACAGCTATTACCCTCAGGGAGACAGCGGGGAGGAGGGCGGGTTGTTATGA